>NC_091168.1:1098009-1373009 GCF_040958095.1 Procambarus clarkii
GTGTACATCGTAAATCTCCCTACTCAACACTAATATCAACATCACCACATTACTTCACTCCCATCATCATCACCACATTACCGCACTCCCATCATCATCACCACATTACTTCACTCCCATCATCATCACCACATTACTTCACTCCCATCAACATCACCATATTACTTCACTCCCATCATCATCACCACATTACCGCACTCCCATCATCATCACCACATTACTTCACTCCCATCATCATCACCACATTACTTCACTCCCATCATCATCACCACATTACTTCACTCCCATCATCATCACCACATTACTTCACTCCCATCATCATCACCACATTACTTCACTCCCATCATTATCACCACATTACTTCACTCCCATCATCATCACCACATTACTTCACTCCCATCATCATCACCATCATTATCATCATCATCACAGTACTCCACTCTCATCAACATCACAACAATGATGGAAAGGTTCAAAGGTTTGCAACCAAACTAGTACCCAAACTGAGGTGTATGAGCTATGAGGAGAGGCTACGGGAATTAAACCTCACGTCACTGGGAGACAGAAGAGTTATAGGGGATAATAATAACCACATAAAAGATTATCAGAGGAACTGATAGGGTAGATAAAGAAAGACTATTTAACAGAAGGGGCACAGGTGGAAATTGAGTGCCCAAATGAGCCATAGAGACGTTAGAAAGATTTTTTCAGTGTCAGTGTAGTAGACAAATGAAATGCATTAGGAAGTGATGTGGTGGAGGCTGACTCCATACTCAGCTTTAAGTGTAGATATGATAGAGCCCAGTACCCTCAGCAACCTGTAAATTAGTTGATTGATAGTTGGGAGGTGGGACCAAAAAGCCAGATCTCAACCCCGGCAAGCACAACTAGGTAAGTACAATGCTCCTCTTCAATCATCACCACCGCCACATCACTGCACTCCCATCATTATCATCATATTAGTAACCTCCCAGCAACATTACCACATTACTACACTCCCATCATCATCACCACATTACTCAACTCCCACCATCATCACCACATTACTATACTCCCAACATCATCACCGTCATGATCATCATCATCATAACATTACTCCACACTCATCATTATCCCAAGAATACTCCACTCCAATCATCATCACAACATTACTGCACTCTCATTATTATCATGACATCACCACACTTCCAAAACTATCACTACATAACTAAACCCAATCATCATCACCACATTACTACACTCCAATCTTCATCATCACATTACTCAAATCCCGTCATCTTCACCAAATTACTTCACTCCTATCATCATCACAACAGTACCCCACTCCAATCATCATTACCACATTACTGCACTCCCACCATTATCATCACATTATTACTATCAAATCAACATCACCACATTACTCCACTTCCACCATCATCACCTTTTTACTACACTCCCATCATCCTCACCATAATACTACACTCCCATCACCATCACCACATTACTTAAATCCCATCATCATCATCACATTACTACTCTCCTGTCATCATCAGCACATTACTATACCCCCCATCACATCACCACATTACTTCACTCCCAACATCATTACAACATTACTTCGCTTTCATCATCATCACAACATTACTGCACTCCCATCATTATCATCACATCACTACACTCCCATCAACATCACCACATTACTACTCTACCATCATCATCACAACATTACTACTCTTCTACTATCATCAAATTTTTATATACTCCTATCATCATCACCACATTACTCCACTCCCACCCTCATCACAATATTTCCCCACTCTCATCATCATCATCACAACAATACTCCACTCCAATCATCATCACCACATTACTGCACTCCCATCATTATCATCCTATTATTAAACTCCAATCCACATCACAACAATACTCCACTCCCATCATCATCATCACCACGTTACTACATTCCCAACATCATCACCATCATAATCACAATAATCACCACATTACTACACTCACATCAACATCATCACCACATTACTCCACACCCACAATCATCACCTCTTTAGTACACTCCCAACATCATCACCATTACTTCACTCCTTACGTCATCACCACATTGCTGAAATGCTTAAAAAGAGCCCTGAAGCTAGGTCTGCAGTTAAGGATGTTGCCATGGAAGTGGCTTCCTCTCAGGAAGCACCTAGATGTACTAGCTAGCTGATAGAGAGAAAAAGAGCAAAGTAATAGCAGTCATTAAAGAGCAAACAGGGACCAGACCAAAGGAGCGGAGAAACAAGGACAAAAACATAGTTACCGAGATCCTTAAAGACGTAAGGATGGAGGGAACTCAACAAAATGTTGAAAAGGTTTTCAGGCTTGGAAAGTACAACAAGGACAGAGACCGAATGATAAAGGTGGTATTCATGAGCGAAATCACGAAAGAGGAACTGTTAGCAAGGAAGAGCGGTTTAGCAAATGTAGAGAAGTTCAAAAAAGTATTCCTGCAGAGGGATATGACAAAGGAAGAGAGAAAGCAGGCTGCAGACATGAGGAAGGAGCGCAGGGAGAAAGAAAAGAATCAGGGAGCCACAACCCCGATCCCTACAATCCCAGAGGGGAGTGGGGAACCCTCCTCAAAAAGTGCAATAGCCACAGGGAGTGTGGCACCACCCCAACATTCTACCCAACAGACACCCTACCAGCCCCAACCCCTGTCAGCCCCCCACTAAGTACCCACCGAAGGCCTCCTCCCCCCGCCCACCCTCCTCCTCCCACTCACCCTCCTCCCACTCACCCTTCCCCCCAGGACCTCCCTTCTCCCCCATCCCCCAAGCCTTCCCTTCTCCCACATGCCCTCCCGTCTCTCCCACCCACAAGCCCTCCGTTCTCCCCCACTCCCCTAAGCCCCCCACCCCACCTAAGCCTTCCCCTCTCCACCACTCCCCAAAACCCTCCCCTCTTCCTCACCCTCCTCAGCCTTCCCTTTCCCCTCACGCCCCCAAGCCCTCCCCCTTTTACTGCCCCCCAAACCCCCCCTTCTCACGCATCCCCCCAACCCTCCCTCTCTCACCCCCCCAAACCTCCCCCTCTCACCCTCCTCAACCCTCCCCCTCTCACCCCCGCAACCCTCCCCATCTCACCCCCCAACCCTCCCCCCACACCCCCCCTACCCTCCCCCTCCCCCCACACACCCCCTACTCTCCCCCTCCCCCAACACACCCCCCCTTCCCAAGCCCTTCCTCCTCCACCAGTCTCTCTGTACCAGATCCTCCCAGCTCCCGCTAACCCCAGACCCCACAGGTCCCCCCCCCCAGAGGTGAAGCAGAAGAGAGTCAGTTTCAGGGTAATGTACTCGAACATAGATGGGATCACAAGCAAGGCAAGTGAACTAAGGGAAAGAGCACAAGAAGTGAACCCAGATGTAATCGGACTCACTGAAACAAAACTCTCTGGTATCATAACGAATGCCGCGTTTCCCCAGGAGTATACAGGAACCAGGAAAGAGAGAAGGTAGGGGAGGAGGCGGAGTGGCCCTACTCATGAGAAAGGAATGGAGTTTTAAGGAGATGGCTATCCCGGGCTGTGAGGGTTTCAGAGACTACATAGCAGGCACCATGACAATGGGAGGACCAAGAATAGTAGTAGCAGTAATATATAACCCTCCACCAAATGACAGAAGACCCAGTCAAGAATACGAAAACAACAACATGGCAGTTAACACTATAATTGAGAGAGCAGCCTCTGCTGCCTGTAGAAAAAGATCCCACCTGCTCATCATGAGCGACTTCAATCACAAAAGGATTGACTGGGAGAACAAGGAACCGCATGGAGGCGAGGATACGTGGAGAGCCAAACTACTGGAGGTGGTGACTGGAGACTTTATAACCCAGCATGTCAGAAAACCCACAAGGATGAGAGGAAATGACGAACCAGTGAGACTCGCCGTGGTATTCACCCTGAACGACCCTGACATAATAGAAATCGGTTTTGAGGCCCCAGTAGGAATGAGCGACCACAGTGTATTGGTGTTTGAGTAACTGATTGAAGAAGGGTTATTGAACTCGAGGAGGAATACTGAAACCAAAAGGTTAGCATACCAAAAGGGAAACTATGAGGAGATAAGAAAATTCCTAACAGATATATCATGGGAAACAGAGCTCAGGGAAAAGACAGCCCCAAGATATGATGGACTACATCATGCAAAAGTGCAAGGACGCAGCAAGCAAGATTGTCCCAGCCCAAAAGAAAAACAGTGAAATGATGATGTAGGCTAGCTAAGCAGCAAAAGTAAAAGGGCATGGAGAAACTATAGGAATAACAGGACACTGGAGAGCAGAGAAAGATACCAGAATGCCAGGAAAGAATATGTCATGATGAGAAGAGAGGCTGAAAGACAATACGAAAATAACATTGCAAGCAAGGCAAAGACTCAGCCAAAATTGCTGCATAGCCACATCAGGAGAAAAACAACAGTAATGGAACAGGTTATGATATTAAGGATAGGGGGCAGAAGGATTCAGGATAAACGACAAGGAAGTGTGTGAGGAACTGAATAAGAAATTCCAGGAGGTCTTCACCTTAGAGCAAGGAGAAATCCCAGAGATAAGAGAAGGAATAGCTAACCAGGAACCACTGGAAGAGTTTGAGATTACCAGCGGGGATGTAGGGAAGTGTTTACTAGAGTTGGATGTGACAAAGGCTATAGGCCCCAGATGGAATCTCCCCTTGGACACTAAAGGAAGGAGCAGAAGAACTGTGCCTACCACTCTCCATTGTGTATAACAACTTACTGGCAACAGGGGGAACTGCCAGAAATTTGGAAATCAGCTAACGTAATCCCGATATACAAGAAAGGGGATAGACAGGACAGGGGATTACAGGCCAGTGTCCCTAACCTCCAAACCATGCAAGCTGATGGAGAAGATTGTGCGAAGAAAGCTAGTGGAGCCCTTGGAGCGAAAGAACTTTGTAACACAGCATCAACATGGGTTCAGGGATGGCATGTTCTGCCTCACAGGGTTACTAGAATTCTATGACCAGGCAACAAAAATAAGGCAAGAAAGAGAAGGGTGGGCAGACTGCATATTTTTAGATTGTCAGAAAGCCTTTCATACAGTGCCACACAAGAGGCTAGTGAAAAAGCTGGAGATGCAGGCTGGAGTGAAAAGGAAGGTACTCCATTGAATAAAGGAGTACCTAAGCAACAGGAGACTACGAGAGTGTGTGAGGGAGGAGATCTCAGATTGGCGAGACGTTACGAGTGGAGTCCCGCAGGGGTCAGTCCTTGGACCTATACTGTTTCTGATATATGTAAACGATCTCCCAGAGGGTATAGAATCGTTTCTCTCAATGATTGCCGATGATGCAAAAATTATGAGGAGGATTGAAGCTGAGGACGATATTAGGAGGCTACAAGATGACCTAGACAGACTGAGTGAATGGTCCAGCAAATGGCTGTTGAAGTTCAACCCGAGTAAATGCAAAGTAATGAAACTAGGCAGTTGAAACAGGAAGCCAGACACAGGATACAGAATAGGAGATGAAGTAAGTAGAATAGGAGATGCCACATAGAGCCACCTATGTAAGGAGATCAGATAAGAAATCAGAAGCGGGGAGCCACATAGTGCCACTCCATATTAGGTCACCCAAGGTGTGAGTGGTAGCAGTCGAAAAAACAGTGAAGATAGGTATCTATTATGCGCCACTATGATCATGTTCATTTATACAGTAAAGTATGACAATATATTTAAGTAAAAATGAATTTATTTGTATAATAAACACTCGTGGGTGAGTGCCAGTTACACCCCCACATTCCTCTATGGGGGCAGGTGTAAAACAGGTTCCTCCCGGTGAGGGTGGTCGCCCGTACCCTTCCTCGCACCTAATGGCCTTGACTTTACCGTAACAGAGTTCCACACCCAGCGGAGGTTGAGTGGGTCTTATATAGGGGTATTAAATTATAAATCTCCTCCAGGGGTTAAAAAAAATCAAAGAATTTATTAATGTTTTATTAGGTAAAAATCACAAATGATGTATAAGAAGTTAATTATGGCCCCTATCCCTCTCCCCCCTCCACCTCCCCTTCCTCATCTGATTAGAATTCTGACGTCTCCCCATCCGTGGTGAGTGGGGGGAGGTCTTGACCCCCTCCCCCCTCTCTTGGGGGAGTGGGGTGAGTTGGTTGGTTGCCTTTTGGACGACTTTCCTTCTGACTCTCATCTGAAGTGTTCTGGAAAGAGATGGGGAAAATAATTTATAGGACTATATCTTTTATTTGAAAAATATTCTATTTCCTCTAAGAACAGTTAGTACATACCTCTCCCCCTGCAGGAGCGACCTTGTGTCCTCTACAGCAGGCATCATCAATTAGGGTACGTAACAGCATCTTGTTTGGGGCAGACCTTCCTCGTAGAATTACTACTCTACAAATGTGGACAGGTCCTAAGAATTGCACTGAAAAAAAAAGAAGAGGTAAAATAGAGGTTGAGCAAACTTTCTATTGTGGGAAAAAAATAAATCTTTACCAGAAAGTGAGGGTAATACTAACCAGGCCCTTCAAGGACTTCAATCTTCCCTGCGTGTGTTTCTGGGGAGACGCCTTCCATTTGTAGGATAAGGGGGATGGGGGTCTTCTAGGGAGGTTGTGGGGTGAGAGGTGTTTTATATGTGGGGTAATCCCCCTGTTAGGTGGGTTGCCTAGCTAACAAAAATATTCTCTACACCACCTATAAGAACCAACCCTTACTCCTCTACAAAATGTCCTAACACAGTGATGTTTCATAGGAAAATATCGTCTCGCATAAGCGAGGGCTCGTTTATCATTTAATTTTAAACTAACGCTTGAAAATACATTATGTAAGTAATGTACTGTTGAAGGCAACCCCAGGTGACTCACCCTATGGACGAACATTACGCAATACAGTCCACAAGCAAGGGTAAAATCACTCTGGAGTCTGTAGCACATTCCAAACACCTTTGTTATTGTGTTAGTTTTAATAAATCCCTGAAAATAATGTCCATAAGTAACCGCCGACATTGCATAACTATCGAAAAAAAACATTCGATGTTTAACTTTATCAACATAAATAGCTACCCAATGTCCCATAGTTAATCTGCTATGTGATGGTAAAATATTAGTTATGAGAACAATAGGTTTTCTTGATGAGATATTTAAATGTTCTATTTCATCAGCATTATAACAACCTAGGTAGAGTGCTCGATCCCCTAGATTATTTTTTAAATTAATATTTATATCATTACAATTCATTATGTTTTTAAGCTCGCACGTCACACAGAACAGTTCTCTGTCCGTCGATGGATAGTACCCCGGTCGTTTCCCCAAACAGTAAAACCAGCCTGTTATATGTAACACCACCGCCAAACTCAAGCTCCATACGCAAGTTGCCAGATTTCTCCACAGGGAGGGAATCCTTTGTTTGAATGGTGGTTAAGTCAAAGGCGAATATCGATCTTCCCTTATTAAAAGTGTCATAGGCTAGAAGTGAATCACGCTCTAAGCCTAATGTCTTCAAAGTTTCGTAATAAAGGCGGGCATAATGATTGTCGAAATCACCACCAATTCGGTAAATTGCATTATTGTTCAAATACATGGCGATATTTTTCAGTTTTGCATTTTCAAAATATAATCCATTACCTTGGTGAAGGCCTGCGAAATAATTCATTGGCACAATTACCATGAATATCCTGTGAGGAATTACTTGCGCCCAAGGCTGATCAATTAAGAGACTAGTTTGATTCCCTGCTAGGACATATGTTTTAGAAATGGTTTTATTGAAAGTATAGCTTATGGGGTCGGGGGATGCTAACAGTGAGCTGTTTAAGGCTAGGTAAGCACTTGGGTAGGGGAACACTCGTGTTACCCACAACTTAGCATAATCCATATGCAGCCGATACTTAGAGCCATCGTCCACACTTGTATTTAGCACCCAAGCATGTGGGGAGAGCTCCAATCTTAGGCGCACATCTATATTATCTAATATGTATTGGTCTAGGGTTGTTACGTCCAATAGTAGGGGAAAACACATTGACAATCCTTTACCTTTTAAATCGGTCATAAATTTTTTATCCTTGGCGGTTGCCCCAGTAAAAAATGTATTAGTAAATTCGTTAGGGATTACACCATCATCACTCCAGTCCCTACGAAAGGCTCCAATCCTCCCCAAGGAAGACATTTTTGATGGAGGCATGGAGGTAATTAATTTAATAAACGACCAATAATTAAAATTAGAATTTGTTTCAACTACCTGCTCTCCTAAAAACACCTGAACACCTTTAAACATGGTATTTGACAACCCATTAACAAATTCCACATGGTCATCCTCTTCCAATTTTGTGGCATCGTCATCTTTCGTTAAAGATACCTTAAAATCTATAACAATATTAGCTAAATCTAAGAAGGCGCCCTGGGTTCCGGGGATGCGGAATTCTAAGTAATTATCCCGCAAACGTTGATTAATGGGGAGGTTGACAGGTAGAATGTCTATTTGCTGTGTGGAGGCAATTGAACTCTCCACATTACGTATTCTGTTACTTCTAGGAAATTGGTCAATAATACTGGAAGTATAATATTCTACAGGGATTTTCAACCCAGCTCCACTAGCCTCCGCCATGATCTCCTCCGAAGGGTGAAGTATGACTGCTTACTGTAGTGAAAATACATCATTTTTATATCCAAGGGCTCGTTTACATTTATTATTTTTATTTTTTCTTCTCCTAGAGAGTCTTTTAATTTTCCCGCCTGCTACCAATTTCTTCCCCACAGTCTTAAGAGCATCAATACCGTGAGTTCTCAGAGCGCTCTTTACATCCCGTCTACCACTGGTTAAATCACCAAGAACATTTTTCCCAAAATCGATAGCAGTCGGCGTTACAGTTTTCATGAAAAATGGTATGGCTCGTCGAGCCAAGCCGGCTAAGGTCCCAAAAAAACCACCACCAGATCTGAGATAAGGCGCTTGGAATGTGCGTATGTCATTCATCGCTCCCCCCCTCACCCCGTATCTCCCAGAGAGGGGGGAGAAGATCTCCCCATACTCCTTCTGGGAGGGTGTGTGGAAAGGTACTCGCATCCCGACTCCCCTTCTTATAATAACCGATGATGTGGGTAAACACTTCTATATATATATATATATATATATATATATATATATATATATATATATTTATATTTATATAGATTATATTGTTATACCTTAGGGCGGAGGTGTAAGACTACCGTAACCGACCTCCCATCTTCAAAACTAACCTTTCGCCCAAACTGATCTGTTATCTTAATGCTCACCTTCTCCAACGTGTTAGTATTTAATGTCTTGTACACTAGGGGATGAGCCCCTCTAGAATAAGAGTCATGATAATTGATTGCATCTAAGATATTTACAATTTGTCCCCCGTAACGATCCGGCTCGATGACGTCACTATAAATGAGTAAATAGTCACAACCTCCGTCATTGTCTGGGGGGAATGAGGCCACGATCTTTGAGGCTGCTGTAATGTCATCTGATTTTGCCTGATAAATGGTGTATTTGCGACTGCTGTCAAAACCAAGTACATTAGCTATTCTGTGTTTAAATTGAAGACTAAGAGAATATAAGGAACCAGTGCCTTCATTGTTAAGTGTAGAGGAGAGTAACACACGCTCTAAGGATTGATCATAGGTGAGGATTGGTTCTCTTTCTGAGAAGTATATTTTGAAATCACCTCGGAAGCTAAGCTTCATGTCGGTGATTATTTGTCGGCTAAGCTCACTCGTGATGAATGTGATGTTTCTGGATAATATGTTGGTTTTGGGGGTGTAGGTGTAGATGAGATGTTCTGGGCTTTTAGAAAGAGTTCCTCGCTTAAAAGTAGCATAGACGTCTATACCAGACTCCCCCTCATCCTTGATGATAGCGTTAATTCGTCTGGGTAGGAGTATGTTGACTAAGGCCACTTCATGTTTAATGGAAGGGTTTAAATGTAGAGTGGGGATGGTGTTTGTAAATGCTGAACTTGTGTTGTTGTATATATCTTCTTGGTCGAGGCTAGTGAGGTATATGTAGTGTTCCTCGTCCATTGTTAAGTTATGTACTGACTGGGGTGGGAATAAAACATCATTACTTATATTTTATTTTATTAATCTACTAAGGAAATATTACTTTTAAAAGAACTACAACAGGGGGGACTACATTTTGTTCCCCCATAACAAATTACATATAAAGAGCAGCAGCTGTTGGTACTGCTGTCGTCCGCTGCTGCCGCTGCTGCTGGGGGAGCTGTTGGTACCACTGACACCGCTGCCACCGCTGACGGTACTGCTGCTGCTGCTGCTGCTACCACCGCTGGAACCGTTGTAGTTGGTGGTACTGCTGCCGCTACCGTTACCGCTGCCGGCGATGATGGTACTGTTGCTGCCGCTGTCACCGCCGGAACTGCTGTAGTTGGTGGTACCGTTGCCGCTACCACTACCGCCGACAACACTGTCACCATCGTCGGTGGACCTGCTACTGCTACCACCACCGAAGCTGTTGTAGATGGAGGTACTGCTGTTGCTGCTGCTGCTGCTGCTGCTGCTGTTACTGACTGTGGTGGTGCTGGCACGTCTTCTTTGAGCGTTGATGGTTACAGCTTTCGTTGTTTTTTCGGTGATGAGGATAACAGGAATATTTCCTGTGACTCTCCATCGAGGATGGTGTCAATACGATGATTTGAGAGGGGGTCGAAGTCAATAGTGGTTTCGATCCGTCGTTTGGCCGTGCCAGATGTTGTGGGTGGGGGTGGAGCAGCGCTGGAGGTGGATGAGTACTCTTGTAGGTGTCTCTTCTTCCTGGGGGTGGCTGGTGGTGCTGGTGGTGTAGAACGAGAAGAGCTTCCTGGGGTGGTGGCACCCTCCCCCACCACTGCATCTAGGGTGATAGTTTTACTATCACCCTCTCCCCTGGGATCATCATTCGGGAGGGGTACCATCGATGGGGTGACGGTAGAGGGACGTTTGAGGATTACCAACTCCTTGTTATGCTTGGCCAGCTCAGCGTTGAGCGAAATGAGCATGGGCCCGACGTCCTTGTGCCAGTTGTCCATGCCATCACGGGAGGCCCCCAGCCCATGGGGCACCACCAGCCGAAACATGGTTGGAGTTCTTACCATGAGATTGCCAACCTTTGTTAGGGCTGTTTTCAGCCAAAACAGCCTATTCTTGGCAGTATCCAGGGTGACATTGGTGATGTAGTGGATGTCGGAGGAAGACTGCACTTGCTCCTGAGCTATAGGGTTGGACTCGAAGGGTGCTCCTGCACCGAAAGCGGAAATTAGCGCCACGATGGTGGGGCGGAAGAACAAGACTGGCTCTTCGACAATGTCTTGACCGTCGGAGGGTAGGGGAGCTATCTTCACCTCGATGTCACCAGGGGTAGACCGGTAACGTATTGTGGCCCTGTTGACACGAGTCAGTCCTTCACGTTCCACACGAGCATAGTTGTAACATTTCCAAATTACACTTGCCAGTCCATAGGGACGCACAACAGCAGCCGGGAGGTCATACACTATAACATCACCGACCCCAAAGGCGTGGGTGTCGGTGATGTCGCTGTCTATTGACTTAATGGACGATAAAGCCATGGCGGAGGGGCGGTTGAGAGGAACGGGGTAGAGTCGCCGTCAACTATGGTGACCGAGGGTGACGGTGGAGGCCTTTAAATACACCTGTGTCCCCCACCTGGAGGGGGAGGGATGTATGGGGTGTGGTGTAGAGGCTGCCTTCCCTACCTTAAAAGTCCATACACACTCCGTCCAGTCTCGAAGGCTGTAATCTGGTCTCGATGTTGGAAGGTTAATTTTTCCATTTGCCATATCTCCGTCTGGATTTCCTGGGATGAATATTCTTCATAACGTTTCACCGTCTCTCCAAATGACTTAAAAAACCGTTCTGGAGGGGCACTCAACACAAGACGGTCATAACAATCCCACAATGCATATATCAATCTACATTTGTGTTCGACATACTTGTAGTACCGCTGAGTAGCAACCAACTTCTTTAATAAGGGAGATTTGTCTTCTGGGGGTGTAGCTGGGGGAGGAGTGGGTCTAGAAGCTTGCTCCATGGTGGATATGCAACTGAATATGGTGGTCTTTAAGATGGTCTTCATATAGGTCTTCAATACGGCTCCCAATGGGGTCTCCTATGGATGCCCCTCCCCCCTTTTAACTGTGATCTGGCGCGATAATTACGTATGAGGGTTGGGTCTATGCCAGCCACCCTCAGTAAAACCCTTACATCTTCCTTGTCACTTGCCCTAAATTGCCCCTTTGTGAAGGCTAGAGTTTTAATTATATCTAAAATATTTAAATTTTGTACAGGCTTTAATAAATTTCCGCGACTATCCCACATCACCTGTTGGCTGTTTTGTCCAAACATGTTCAATAATGCTTTGACATGAGGAATTTCCTCAATTTTAAAATTCACATTTATTAAGTTGTCCAGACTTGGATTTTGGGGTGTGATGGTGGCTTTATGTGGAGTGTTGCCAGCAACAATTACTTGCACTTCGGGCGGGAGGATGGAATGTCCCCTTTTTTTATTTATTTTTTTTTTAAAAGGCGATGGTCGCGCCGGGCAGCCCGCGTTTTTTTTTTTCTTTTTAAGGGTGGCGGCGGGCGACGGTCGCCGGGGGCCCCAATGTCATTTAAAGGGTGTGTGACCAGCCCCGCCCGTCTGGAGGTGCTACTACGGCAACACCGCCCACAGCCCGTTGTTGTCAGGTGGGAGGAAGGAGTGTCCTCTTCCCCCACCCCCCCATCACCCCTACCAGAGTCGCAGGTGGGTAGGTTACGGGCTCCCCCAATATTATTACTTGGGATGGATTCGTTTTTTAAAGAGAAGGACATACTTTCACTACCATCACCACCGGGGGAGGTCAGACCCACCGCATTAGGAGGTGATGGTGAGTTCTTGTTTTTATTAAATAAATATTTTTCAGCTATGAATCGTGGTACCAGGCAATATTCTTTCACCATTTTATTCTCTCGTTACTTATTTACGCAATTACCTTATTAGGGAGGAAATTAACGATACAGCTAAAGGTAGCAGAGCTGCTAATATCGCCCCACCACGTCTGGAGGTCAGTATGAGCTTCTTTTTGTATAAAGGAGTTTTCTTACGTGCTACAGATCGTATGTCGTTCTGATATCTCTGTAAGCCATTAATTATCTGAGGTTGAACTGGGATGTTTCGTTTCAGAAAATTGGCAAAAATTTCACAAATTGATTCAATTTCCTGCCGTTTTAAAGCCTTGATTAGTTTATTCCGCTTCTTGGGTGATAAATTGTTTAATAAAAATAACAACTGATGATGTTTCTCTACGAGAGAGTCCTCTTGAACTGTCATTTTTTGTTAAATTTGACGATGTCTTGAGCTTTAATCCAGCTATTGGCAGAATCTGGGTACCCTCTCCACTTGACGAAATATTCTCTGTGTCCTTTCGATGTTTTCCTAGACTGTAATACCGTTACAGGAAAATAGTCTGGAAGGGATGTTGCAATCAATTCCTGCTCATAAAACATGCCACTGATCGTCTCGTTGTTTAAATCTTTGATTTTATATGTCGGGATTGGATGTGTTCTGTCAATATGTGACACTACAAATATTTCTTCTGTATTTTGGTGCCAAAAGCCTTTGTGAAATATATTCCTGCGCTTTGCCAATCGCACATGCTGTCCAAGGTGCAGCCGTGGACTGATGGCAGTTATGGAGGAGTCATTGTTTAAATACATGACCTTAAACTGTCTTCGTATATCTTCAATATTTTGCAACTTATGAATGGCATGAGGAGTATTTTTTAGCATCCTGTGGAAAGTGTGGTTGTACACGTCCACAACTTTAGGGAGGATGTGGGTGTATTTTAATGAATTAGCTTGAGTCATATAATGATACAGTTTATGTTTTAAAGTTCTGATGGCTCGCTCCACTATGCTAGATTTCATTTCCGAAAATACACTATATAATTTAATATTTTTCTTATTAAAATAATTTTGAACTGACTTGTTGTAAAATTCTCTACCTCGGTCAGTGAATATCCGCCTTACACCGAGAAACTGAGGCGTTTCCTCTAATATCTTCTTCAGAGCGACTAACACTTCACTCGAATTTTTTGTTTTTAAAGTTTGAGTCTGCATTAGGCGGGAATAAACATCGACACAAATTAAAATATATTTAACACCATTATTGTATTTTTGTAAACTACAAAAGTCCCCTAGGTCACAGGCAATTATGGTACGAGGTTTAGGGGCTAATATTTTCCGTCGGGGGAACCTAACTAAATTTCCTCTATGTAATGTGTAAGATCGCTCCCCATGAAGAAATTCCTTCACATCTGCAACACTAATGTTGGGGTCTTTAAGTCTGGCAGCCTTATACAATTTTTGAATTGACCCTGTGAAACCACCTGGGCTAGAAATGTCATTATAGATACTGGTGAGAATTGTTCGTTTCTGTGTCGTTAGAGACATTTTTTTGTTGTCGTTGTTGATTACATTTGATACACAATTTCACAGTGGTCTTCGTTGGTGATGCTCGTTCGTAGTTGTAATGCCTCAGGAACCGTCAGATCGACCAATAAGTAACCATACTTGTTCTGGGATATTGCCCGACGGTATATTTCAACGAAACTACTAGTTGTTTTTCGCCCATATAACTGTCCACTTAAAATTTCAAGTTGGCTTATGTCTCTCTGCTTCATTAATATATAATGACTACAATTCAGAGTTATTGTCCTGGCGTATTTCCCCTGGGGAAACAAATTTTGACTAATTAGAATTACGGAAATATTACCGTGTCTCCCCCTTGTGAAGATATTGGCTATAATTGGACTCTGTATGGCTTCCAGGTATAAGTCATCAATTATATACAAAACTGACTCATTTGAAAAAGGATCTTTATACTCTAGTGGGTTAATCAGATCCTGGGAGACAGTAACCTTGTTTCGCAGAGATGGAATGTTTGAAAGAGGTTGTTCTGTATTATTTGCAGATGACACTAAAATTTTTGAGAATTTTCCGTGGTATTTAACACATAAATTCCCCACTAGGGTCGTTTTCCCAGAATTACTGAATCCAGCTACAAATATTCTTGCTGGGTGGTGGAAAATATTAAGTTGCTCGTCTGTGACAGACGCACACTCCTCCATATTTTCCCCACAAATGGTTCAATTACCTATGGAGTGGTCGCTTATATATTCATATTATATATATATATATATATATATATATATATATATATATATATATATATATATATATATATATATATATATATATATATATATATATATATATATACTATATATATATATATATATATAGTTTCTTGGCCGAAAGCCAAGAAACAATCCAGTTGGGACAGCCCCATTGTAGACAAAGAAGCCACAGCTTTGCTGGAGGCAGCAACAACCCCCAGTGATCGTGCACGCCTCACAGCTGTGCAGGCTCCCCATGCAGGGGACTTCCTTCTGGCAGTCCCTATGTCTGCGACAGGCACACGTCTTGATCCGCAGGAGCTCCGTATTGCAGTCGCTCTCCGCCTTGCTGCCCCTATCCACACTGTTCACAGGTGTATTTGCGGCGAGGCAGATGCTGACGAATATGGATTGCATGGCCTGCACTGTGGAAAATCGGGTGGTTGGCACACTAGACACGACGAAGTCAACGACATCATTAAAAGAAGCCTTGCCTCTGCTCAGTGTCCAGCGGAGAGAGAGCCCCGCAACCTACTGAACCGTGACTCTGTTAGCTTTGCCGGCCGACCAGACGGAATCACACTGCGTCCGTGGAAGGGTGGCAGGCAGTTAGCATGGGACTATACTTGCGTATCCACCCTGGCAACGACATACATCACCCTCTCTGCCGGCACGGCAGGAGCCGCAGCGACACACAGAGAAAAACAAAAGTCAGTCAAGTACAGGCAATTAGATCAAAGGTACAATTTCGTTCCAATAGGGTCTGAGACCCTAGGCCCATGGGGTGAGAGTGCAAGAAGGTTTCTTAAGGATCTTGGTTCCAAGCTCATTGACACCACAAGAGACCCTAGAGCAGCAAGTTTTCTCTTTCAGCGCCTCAGTGTCGCGATCCAGAGGGGAAATGCCCGCTGCATCCTCGGTTCCTGCCCGGCGTCGGAGGAGTTCGAGGAAATCTACAGCCTCTAGGAAGCGAACTTTTTCTTGTGTCCTCTTAATGTTCATTTTTTGTATAAAATCAGATATGTAACTGTATAACCTTGCATAATAAAGTGTACATCATAATATATATATATATATATTGAGTGTGTGTGTGTGTGTGTGTGTGTGAGAGTGTGTGAGAGTGCGTGTGTGAGAGTGTGTGTGTGTGTGTGTGTGTGTGAGTGTATTCACCCATCAAGGGATGTGTCTCCCTCAGGACATAGCCAGTCCTCCTGATGTTTTTTTGAAGTAGAAGTCCCCTAGTGATGACCTCCAGACGAGAGAGAGAGAGAAAAAAAAAAAGTTTTCTACAGCAGGCCTAACCCTTCTCTTACAAAAGGACTGAGAGGTGTTGTATGTGGCAACGTTGCCCCCCACGTTTCCGAGTCAATAAAAGGACGCTACACCTCCCCCACATCGTGTATTATTGAATTGTGACCAAACCATCCACTCTCCTCCCCGTCTAGACCGAGATGTAAGTAAATTAGTATCTATTTCATATAAGGGTTATATATATATATATATATATATATATATATATATATATATATATATATATATATATATATATATATAAATATAAATATATTATATATATATATATATATATATATATATATATATATATATTTATATAGATAAGTAGGGGCAGGAATGAGAAGTGGAGTGATTTGAGTGCTGGGGGGATATATATATATATATATATATATATATATTTATATATATATTTATTTATTTATTTATTTATTTTAGGTAAGCGTGATCGTTATGTCTCGAGTTGGTGATATTTGTAGAATTTGTGGATGGGGGTCATCACATCTCTTCGTTCATAGGTGTTACACATGTTTCTTCTGCGGAGAAACTGTATGTGTACAGTCTAGTGGTGAACACAGGAGAACCTGTGCTGGAGGTATGACCGTATTTTATATATTTATTTATTCACTTATTTCAAATAAAAAAAATATTAAGAAGGGTTTTCCCCTTCTCCATGAGTGTGGGAGAGAGTGTATATAAATTATACACTATTTCCTTCATTAGGTAAACGTCGCCAGCCCACCCTCCCTTCCAGAGAGGATGGCTTCTTGTGCTTTTTGTGTGGAAATACATCCTTGAGACCTCACCACACTTCCCCTTGTGATAATTGTGGGACCTCTGTGTGTGAGGACTTGACCTCTGAACATCTACAAACATGCCCCCGTGGTGAGTGAATAAACCCTCCACCTTTATTTCTCTTAAGAATCTTTTTTGAGAACTTATGTCATGGGGATTAGTGAGAGGGTGTTGCCTTTTTATTATTATTATTTATTATTATTCCATTCCAGGAGCGATTCAGAGGCAGGTAGGGGAGGAACATGACAAAGCACAGCGTGACAATAACCCCTTAGGTGGAGGGGAGGGGGGAGAGGAAGCGATGAGTGATGATGATGATGATGGTGATGATGGTGATAGGGGTGACATCTCTCAGCCGGGCCCTAGTGGTCTTAGACCCCCTGTCATCAATAGACTTAATGCCCTAAATAGTGATGAAAATTCCCCAGATGAGGAGGATGCTATAGACACTCCACACTTAATTAATAGGGTGGGGGCTCTGGGGAATCTCTTTACTAGGCTGGAATATTCCATCCCCTCAGCCTTCGCCACAGACCCTATAGGACTCCTAAGCAACTTTAGGGACTATTACATAACTGAAATAGAGAATTACATGAATTCTCTTGGGGGACATGGCAATTTTACTTCATCATTAAAAATCCTCCTCGAGGTAAAGGTAACACTTTTGAAACAACGACTCACGGAAGATGATGACTTTAGAGAACACTTCATAACAACACCCGCTAGACTGGTAACTCTTGAGGATGTGGGTAATCTTATTGATAGCTGGGTGGCTTATATGATTACACGACTGGAAGATCTCCTTTCAGAAACAGAGGGGAGTGGTTTCATATTATATAATGTCGATTTCCTCAAAATCGTCATCTGTAATGCAAGTGTAAGGTCAGTTTTGGGGGATTATGTCCCTTATCCCCCATTTCTAAGGGGACGGCATGAGGTCTTCAACCCAAACCCGGCTGGTAACAATAAAACATGTATTATTCAGTGCATTGCTGCTTTTCTGGCGTCACAACAAGGGTGGAAGTGGAGACGTATAGGGAGACTTGTAGAGTCTCACTCTAGGGTTAGGAAAATGGTCAAATACGACAATTTATCCTTCCCTCTGTCTTGGGAGGATATCTCTAAATTGGAGAATAGAAATAAACTATCCATTTTTTTGTATTCAATACACAAACATACAGATGGCGTCTATCACGTCTCTCTTTGTCGTCGTGGTAGCAGACAGTACTCGATCATAGTTCCTTTATTGTTATTGGGGGAATCTCATGTGACCCTGATAAAAGAGTTCGATAAGTTCCTTCGGAACTTTACTCGCAGCCACAAACGAAAGACAGTCTTCTGTAGAAACTGTCTCTCAGAATATCAAAATTCGTCTGAGCTAACAAATCATTCATCTTCCTGCGACATCACTCAGAAAATTATTTACCCTCAGCCTGGGGACACACTCCATTTTAAAAATACGGGGAAAGGTTATGCCCCTTCCCATGTGGGCTATTTTGATTTCGAGTGTGTCCTAAGCACTGAGGATTGTCTAGGTTCTGTTACAGCCATACATAGACCTATAGCATACAGCTATATAATTGTTGATAGGAACCACACTGTCGTTGATAAATTTACTTATTTTGGGGGGGACAGTGTTACTCATTTCATGCAGCGAGTTGCCACCAAATGGGAAATTATCAGATCTACCCTCCACCATTATGAAATAGACATGTCTCTTGAGGATATGATCCATTTTAGGAGACAGACTCACTGCCAGTTTTGTGAGCAGGTATTTACCCCCTCCAATTTCAAGGTTCAACATCATGATCACCTTAGGGAAAAGCTCAATTATATTGGAGCTCTATGTAATTACTGCAACCTCCGCCACAAGAATGCTCTGGAGAGTTTAGTTCTAATTGCCCATAATATGTCTTATGACATGGGCTTAATTTTGAGGGAGTTTACCATGGATTCAAATATTAAGAGCAATATCCTCATGAGACAGGGGACGAAATATCTTAAGGTGGAAATAGGGAAGCTTAAATTTCTTGATTCACTGGCTTTTATTACAGGTAGTCTTTCATCCCTAGCAAAGACCCACATTGATTCAGCCAGCCCCTTAACATTCACTCACTCAATGATAGAGGGTTTGCCCAAAAAGAGTCACCACCTACTCTTAAAGGGTAAGCAGTTTTTCCCTTATGAATATACCACAAAAATCAGCTGCTTTAATGACACAACACTCCCTCCTATTGAAATGTTCTACAGCTCCCTAAACAAATCAGGTATAACTTTGGACGAATATAGACATTCTAAATTAGTATGGGAGGCTACAGGGTGTAGGACATTAAAAGACTACCTCCTCATTTATTTGAGGTGTGATGTAGGATTACTGGCTGACATTTTTACACACCATAGGGCAATTCTAAATGATATATATTCTTTAGAATTGACACACTATTGCAGCCTCCCAGGGTACTCCTACGACTGCTTCCTGAAAAGTAGTAGAATATCGTTGGAGTTAAGTGCAGATGTGACGTTGCACAATCTCTTATCACAAAACATACGAGGGGGTTTTACAACTGCAGTTAGGAGTTATGTCAGAGCTAACAACCGCTATGTCAACCCATCTTTTAACCCCCAGGAGGATAGGTCTTCATTCTTACTTTATCTCGACTTTAACAGCCTCTATGGGAGTTGTATGACTAGGAAATTGCCCCATGGGGGACTAAGGAGACTATCATCTGATGAGATGAACTCCTTCATTAGCGGGGGGAAGATAATGACAGAACAGCCTTTCTCTTCTAACAAAGGGTACTGGCTCTTAATTGACACCAAACTTTTAAGACCCGAAATAGCTAGACTAACAGACGATCTGCCCCTTTGTTTACACCATAGGGGAATAAGTATGGAGGATATCTCACCATTTAGTAGGGGACTTCTGGAAACAAATAACATCACACACCTCCCCCCAAAAAACATCAAACTGGTTGGAGATCATCTCCCCAAAAAACATTATTTCATATCTCTTCACCTTTTACAACTATTTATTGAGATAGGACTTGAAGTGGAAACAATACATGCAATTTACGAGTTCCACCAGTCAGATTTTATGGCAGAATTTGTTAACACCAACGTTAACAATAGAAATGCCTCCAGCAGTAATGATAGGAAAACACTCTTCAAATTACTGACGAACAGTGTTTTTGGTAAAACGCTACTGAATCCAGCTCGTTATGCCATTGACACCAAACTAGTGACTTCAGCTAGGGCCTTTTTACGAGAGGTGAAGAATCCCCGCTTTAAACGAATGGTGCATTTAGGCGACAATAAATTATTGTCTGTCAGTTCCAGACCATTCATTAAAATTACTCATCCTAATTACATTGGGTTCCAGATTCTTGAGCTAGCAAAATACAGCTTGTACCATTTTTGGTACAGGGTACTTAAGAACCACTATTCAGATAGGGTACAACTGGTGTATAGTGATACAGACAGTTTCATTTTCACCTTACTAGCTGAAGATGTCTTTAATGAGATGGGGAAAGAACCCCTTAGTTTGTGGATGGATACGAGTAATTTTCCTGAAACTCACCCCTTGTATGATCCTTCTAAAAAGGGTGTTTTAGGGCTGTTAAAGTCAGAGGTGTCAGATAAACACATCCTTGAAGTTGTGGCACTCAAGCCCAAAATGTATAGTGTGCTTTTGCTTGACAATAAAAATTCCATCACCGCTAAGGGTATTCCCCGAGCTGTGCAAAGATCTTTAACACATAACCACTTTAAAGAGACCCTTCACAGTAATGGTGTAGTAAATACTTTTAATTACTCACAAATAAGAAACATAGGGGGGCAGATGGCAACCACATTCAATACTAAGAGGGGTTTAAGTGCATTTGATGATAAGCGCTTTTACCTAAATAAATACACTAGCCTAGCGTATGGTCACCCAGACATACCATCCGAGCCCCACCCCAACACCTCAGCCCAAGGAATGTCCACCGAGAGTGAAGGTGGTGACGTCATTGAACCACAAGGAGAGGAAGGACAACACCCCACCAGCGAGAGTGAACCCTATGACGTCAGCAGTCAGTCACCTGAGGGAGGCGCACTACATCCCATTCACTCTCTGGGAGATGATGAGTCATCATCTTCGTCCCAGGAGGAGGAGGAGGAGGGGGAGGAAGACCCCACAACGGACTTGTGGGCGAGAAGGAGAGCTCTTGTTAATAAATATTATGTGGGGGGAGATGACCTACAATACGACTATGTTTAACCCTATGTACTTTGATAATATAATCTATAAATCATCAGGATTATTTCTTTTTCTCCTTCTTTAAGTATAGAGGCTTAAAATATAACCAACTTAAAAACAACTAAGGGAGGCTGGTCCCTCTTACGGTACACTCAAGGTCATCAAGTATGAGGAGGGCTGGTGAGGGGGGACCGCCCCTACTGCGAGGATCCTGTTTTTACACCTGTCCCATAGGGGGAGGTGGGGGGGGGGGGTAACTACCGCTCACCTGAGTGTTTATTATACAAATATACTGTCATACTTTTCTGTATAAATGAACATGAACATGAACATAGCGACACATAATAGATACCTATCTTCACTATTTTTACGATTGTTGCTGCCCCACACCTTGGACGACCTAATATGGGGTGGCTCTAAGTGGCACTCCGCCTCTGATTTTCTTATCTGATTGCCCTTCATAGGCAGCTACTTTACTGTAAATGAACATGATCATAGTGGCGCATAATAGATACCTATCTTCACTGTTTTTTCGACTGCT
Organism: Procambarus clarkii; assembly: GCF_040958095.1. Classification (NCBI taxonomy): domain Eukaryota; kingdom Metazoa; phylum Arthropoda; class Malacostraca; order Decapoda; family Cambaridae; genus Procambarus; species Procambarus clarkii. Next base: position 1,120,082 of record NC_091168.1, read on the forward strand.
ACCACTCACACCTTGGGTGACCTAATATGGAGTGGCACTATGTGGCTCCCCGCTTCTGATTTCTTATCTGATCTCCTTACATAGGTGGCTCTATGTGGCATCTCCTATTCTACTGAAGTACTTAATGAAACGCACAGAGAGAAAGATCTAGGAGTTGATATCACACCAAACCTGTCTCCTGAATCCCACATAAATAAAAATAACGTCTGCGGCATATGCGACGCTGGCTAACATCAGAACAGCGTTCAGGAACCTGTGTAAGGAATTATTCAGAATCTTGTACACCACATATGTAAGACTAATCCTGGAGTATGCGGCCTCAGCATGGAGCCCGTACATTGTCAAGCACAAGACGAAGCTGGAAAAAGTTCAAAGGTATGCCACTAGACTAGTCCCAGAATTAAGAGGCATGAGTTACGAGGAAAGGCTTCGGGAAATGCACCTTACGACACTGGAAGACAGAAGAGTAAGGGGAGACATGATCACAACCTACAAAATCCTCAGCGGAATCGACCGGGTAAACAAGGATAAACTATTCAACACTGGTGGGACGCGAACAAGGGGACACAGGTGGAAACTGAGTACCCACATAAGCCACAGAGACGTTAGAAGGAACTTTTTCAGTGTCAGAGTAGTTAACGGATGGAATGCATTAGGCAGTGATGTGGTGGAGGCTGACTCCATACACAGTTTCAAATGTAGAAATGATAGAGCCCAGTAAGCTCAGGAATCTGTACACCAGTTGATTGACAATTGAGAGGCGGGACCAAAGAGCCAAAGCTCAACCCCCGCAAGCACAAATAGGTGAGTACATTACTACACTCCCATCATCATCACCACATAACTCTATTCCCTCCATCATGACCACATTACTGGTCTCCCGTCATCATCACCACATTACTCCACTCCCTAGATACTATCCACATTCCTCCACTCCCATCATCATCATCATCACTACATTACTCCACTCCCATCTTCATCACCACATTATTACACTCACATTATCATCCTTATCACATTAACTCAACTTAAATCATCATCACCACCTTTCTACACACCCAACATCATTACCATGACTATTATGCTCTGAACATCATCACCACATTACTACGCTTCGAACATCATCATTACCACATTACTCCACCCCCATTATCATCTCAACAATTCTCCACTCTCATCATCACCACCACATTGCTTCACTCCCACTATCATCACCACTCTAATTCACTCCCACCATCATCACCACATTACTACACTCCCATCATCACCTCATTACTTAACTCTCATCATCATCACCACATTACTCCACTCCCATCGTCATGACCACATTATTACACTCACATTATCATCCTCATCACATTACTTAACTTAGTAATGTGATGAGGATGATAATATGAGGATAATTAGTAACTCATCACCACAAAACTTCAGTCATATCATCATCACCACATTACTTCACCCCCATCATTATTATGACATTATTACACTCCCATTATCATCATCACCACATTACTGCACTCCGAACAACATAATCACGACAAATGCGACATCTTCATCACACACGACTACTACACTCCTATCATCATCACCACACTACTACACTCCAAACATCATTACCACATTACTGCACACCCAACTTCATCACCATCATCATCACATAACTACACTTCTTTCATCATCATCACCACATTAGTCCACTCCCAAGATCCTCACCACATTACTATACTCCCATCATCATCACAATATTACTACACTCCCATCATCAGTACTACATTACATGACTTCCATCATCATCACTACATTTCAACACTCCCATCATTATTATCACATAATTACACTCCCACTATCACACTACAATCCAACTACCATCACAACAAAACTACACTCCCAACATCATCACCACATTACTACAATCCCAACATATTCACCACATTACTACACTCCCATCATCCTCACCACATTATTACACTTCAAACATCATCACCAACATCACCACATTACTTCACTCTGTGACGGAGTTCCCCCCCTTATAATTCTCCCACGCCTGCAGTAAGAGTCATGTCTACTTTTCCCAAGCGTTCTCTACGTTGCAGGCTTCAATTTGATATATGGGAGAGAGTGAAGTGTTCTCGGAGAGCCGAGAAATTTGTAAAATAGTAATATTTTGGCCTGTGGTATAGGCCCTTTAGGGAGCCAAGATGGCGCTGGCCTTCCTGATTTCCCGCCAAAACCGTGTGACGTCAGTGGCACCGGATTGGTCACCGACAGCAATGTGGCACCGGGAGCCAATGAAAACCTCCCGTGGCGAAAGTGATGTCACGAAGGAAGGGGCTCCGGCCAGCGCGCCGAGCTGGCGCCAGCAGTCAGACACGACACGTCAAAGAGGTCGGACGTGCGACGATTGGTCCTGTCAGTTTGACAGTTGTTTCCCGCTCCCGTGGATTTACGCGTCACCTGAAGTCTGCCAGTACTCTGAGAGGTCTTCCCTAGTTCATGTGTTGAACCAGAGAGGGAATTGACGGTTATTTGAGCAACAAGTGCTCCAGTCAGGTACTGTGCAAGAAGCAGTGAAGCCGTGCAGTGACGTATGTGACGTCTGTGGCAGTTCACCAGTTCGTGACGGCGTAGTGGCTGACAGAGCCACTGGGTAGCTGAGGAAGGAGAGGACTATTTGGGGAATCCGGACGACTGTAGCTGAGACGTAGGCGGCAGCCGTTGCTGGGAGAAGACGACGGCCAGGAGACCGACTCCAACCCTTCAAGAAGTCAAGAAGGAGGACGGACCTGCAGAGAAGAGGGCACGGAGACGACGCGCTAAACGGTGGGACGACGAGAGGCTCTGGTAGGACACGACGACGTGTCGTGTGGGGGCGTTCCCGACACGAGGACCAGGAGCTACATCTCGACTCTCATCGGAGGATAGGTTGAAGTAGGTGTTTCTAGTTCCCTCCCCATTCCCCTTTAGTTAGCTATATTATTCGGCTATATGATCTAGCCTGAGGATTTTAAAAGTCGTGAGCAAGTCTCACCAATGTCACAGTGAGGCACCAGTTTGCCGTGTAGTACTATCAAGAGTACTTGTAATACTTATGTTGATTATTGGTGTGTACAGGCACCAGGAACAAGTGATAAATTTACTGTGTTGTGTATATCTTTCTAGAGATTTTGATGTGAACATATAGTGATAAATTATATATAATATTATGCCAGTATTTGGAAGTTAGGCTATGTGCCCAGAATCTATTTATTTTACCATTTACTGATGTCTGATCTATATGCATTATTATGTCTGTGTTCGTGCAGTGATTAATCATTTGTGAGTACAGTGAATTATTGCGTTATCGCCCACGAGAGAAAGTACTGAAAACTCCAGTGTTAATATTTCATAATATATTGTTGAATGAAGAACAATGTAAAACCATTACAGTGAGGCGTTGTAGCATTGATTGTAGAAACGACTGTTTGAGCCTGAGTACAGTGTAACTAAGTGATACGTGCTATTGTGCCGATATCGAGAGTGCGAGTTTCTAGTAATATTGGAGAACTTAAAGAAACAGCGCGCGTGAATCTGAAAACAAGCAATAAGCTTTCGCGCGGGGGCCAGGCGATCAGCTGTTCTTGACACTTGATGAGGAGGGGAGGTGTTGCCACCTAGTGAGTGCATACTATTCGTGGGAACTACCGGCCGCTGCCAGGATCAGTTGATTTATTTATTATTGTTTGGCCTTGTGACATCTTTCATACATTTTAAGTAAAATACAAAATTACCATTGTGTTTTTATCATCTCCTCCATTGATCTTGTGGCTATATTATACCGAAAGCATAGAGTGATAAAAGTAGACACCTGCCTGAACTCCTGATCTATTGAGTGTGACCTTGCCAAGGCTACCACTAATTCCACCAGTCCACTGAGGTGTTACTGGCCACCTAAAACACCAGTTGGCGACCTTGTGGTTTACCGTAGAGCCCGATTGTTTGGGAGGGCACATGACAGCCAAGTGAACGAGTCGTGTTCCCACTCTTTCTTAATCAGAGGCCGTTGAGATTGACTGTAAGACTCTCCTGGCGTGCAGTGGCGCTGTGAGGATCGAGTGAAGACCCGCAGGGCTACGGTGAGTGACCTTGAGCATAACTATTGCTCACCCCAGAGTAAGAATAGAGAAGTGGGAAACCCCAACAACTCCCATCATCATCATTACAACATTACTCCACTCCAATTATCATCACAACATTACTCCTCTCCCATCATCATCATCATCACCACTTTACTACACTATCATCTAATCACCACATTACTACACTCCCATCATAATCACTACATTACTACACTCCCATCATCATCACCACATTACTCCACTCCCATCATCATCATATTACTCCACTCCCATCATCATTATTACTCCACTCCCATCATCGCCCCATTACTCCACTCACATCATCCTCATCACTACATTACTGCACTCGCTTATTTATCACCACATTACTCCATTCCAAAGATACTCACCACATTACTCCATTTACATCACCTTCACTACGTTACTCCACTTCCATCACCGTCACCACATTACTCCACTCCCACAATTACCACAACTTTAATACATTCCCATCGTCATCACCACATTATTACACTCCCATCATCATCCTCACTACATTTCTCCACTTCGATCATCATCATCATCACATTACTACACTCCTAACATCATCACCATTACAACCATCATCATCATCACCGTACTTCACTCTCATCATCATCATCATCACATTACTTCACTCTCATCATCATCACCACTTTACTACTCTCCCATCATCATCACCACATTACTCCACTCCAATCATCATCACTACATTCCTACACTCGTATCATCACTATATTACTCCACTATCATCATCATCACCACAATGTCAACAAAGTGGGGAAATGCTGACAGACCACTGGAAAATTATCTAAGACAGTGCAGAGTTACATACCCATGAAGAATTCAACTTTAATTCAACAGAGAAGAAGTTTTTAAACACATGTGGACAAAATCTTCCTGAAGCGACCATAAGAGTCATAAATACTCATACTCCGCCCCAGTAAAACAGAAACAAGCAACACTTAGTGGGCCAGCCAGAGGCTTAGGGCCCGCGTAGGAATATCCCTGCTCCTCCCCCCTCCCTCCAAAAAAAAAAAAAAAAAAAATCACCACAATACTCCACTCCCATCATCATCATCATCATCACAGTACTCCATTTCATCATAATTATCACATTATTACACTACCATCATCAACACCACATTACTACACACTTATAATCATCATCATGACAATTACACTTCGAACATCATCATCACATTACTACACTCCCAACAACATTACCACATTACTACACCCCAAAAACATCCTCATGACTTATGCACTCACAACATCATCACCACGGCTACTACACTCCCACAATACTTACCACTTTACTACAATCCAATCATCATCAACACATGACTTCATTCCCATCATCACCACATTACTCCACTCCCATCATCATCACCACATTACTCCACTCCTATCATCATCACCACATAAATTCACCCCATCATCATTACCACATTACTCCACTCCCATCGTCATCACTACATTGCTACACTCCCATCATCATCACAACATTACTACACTCCCATCATCATCACCACATTACTTCCCTCCCATCATCATCACATTACTCCACTCCTATCATCATCACCACATAAATTTACCCCATTATCATTTCCACATTACTACACTCCCATCATCATCATCACTACATTACTGCACTCTCATCATCATCACTATATTACTCCTCTCCAAAGATCCTCACCACATTGCTTCACTCCTATCATCATCACAACATTATTCCACTCCCACCATCATCCCTGCATTACTATACTCCCATCATCATCACTACAGTACTCCACTTATCAACATCTCTATATTTCTTCCTTCCCATCATCATCACCATATTACTCCACTCCCATAGTTATCACCACATTACTACACTGCCATCATCATAATCACCACATTACTGCACACCCATCATTATCATTACATCACTACACTCCCATCAACATCCCCACATTACTCCATTCCTATTATTTTCACCACATTACTACACTCTCATCATCACCTCATTACTACACACTCATCACCATCACCACATTACTAAACTACCTTCATCATCACCACATTACTAAACTACCTTCATCATCACCACATAACTCAACTCCGAACATCATAACCACATTACTACACTCTCATCATCACCTCATTACTACACACTCATCACCATCACCACATTACTACACTCCTATCATCATCACCACATAACTCTATTTTCTCCATCATCACCACATAACTCTATTCTCTCCATCATCGCCTCATTACTAATCTTCCGTCATCATCACTACATTCCTCCACTCCCATCATCATAATCACTACATTACTCCATTCCCATCAGCATCACCACATTACTTCACTCACATTATTATCGAAACTTTAATGCACTACCATTATCATCATCACCAAATTAGTCCACTCCCATCGTCATCACCACAATGTTACATCATCTCTCACCATATTACTCCACTTGAATCATCACCACCACATTAAAATGCTCCCAACATCATCACTATCGTTATCATCACCATCATCACATTACTTCCCTTCCAACATTATCACCACCAAATTTTCCACTCTCATTATCATCACTAAATTACTTCACCCATCATCATCATCACAACATTACTTCACTCCCAACATCATCACCTCATTACTACACTTCCATCATTGTCACCACATTACTACACTCCTATCATCATTACATTGCTTCACTCATAACATCACCACATTACTACACTCTCAAGATCATCACCGTCATTATCTCCATAATCAGCACATTACTACACTCTCATCATCATTACTACATTACTCAACTCCCATTATCATCACAACATTTCTTCACACCCATCATCATCATCACCACATTACTACACTCCCGACATCATCACCACATTAGTACACTTCCAACGTCATCATCACGACTAATGCACTCCCAACATCATCACCACGACTACTACACTCCCATCATCATCATCACCACATTACTAATAGTAGTAGTAGTAGTAGGCATCCTTCAGTCTCGGGAGACTATGGAGTTGCGCCCTAGTTGTCAATCCTGGTGCAGCGTCTGGTGTGACTGATGAGGCCAATCCGAGAGTGGCAGTCCATCCCACACCGAGCACAAACGAAGTCCGATTCTGGTCTGTCTTCCTGGTTACCGGCTTTCCTTCTCTCTCTTTGCCTCCGATTCCTTGGCAAGTGACTCCTCGAACTTGGAGAGACGTCGTTGAACAGACTGCCTCCAGGCTGAACGGTCTGCAGCCAGTGTCTCCCATATAGCAAGATCGACGTCCATGGCTTTCATGTCCCTTTTGCATCCGTCTTTGTATCGTAGCTGGGGCTTGCCTGCTGGACGCTTTCCCTGCCTCAGCTCTCCGTACAGGAGATCCTTGGGGATCCTGCCGTCGCCCATTCGCACAACGTGCCCGAGCCAGCGCATTCGTCTCTGTTTCAGCATTGTGTACATGCTGGTGATTCTTGCTCTCCCCAAGACGTTGTTGTTTGTCACCTTGTCCTGCCAGGTGATGTCCAAGATGTGTCTAAGGCAGCGCATGTGGTAGGCATTCAGCTGTCTTTCCTGACGGGCGCGGAGTGTCCAAGACTCACTGCTATAAAGGAGAGTGCTCAGTACACAGGATCTGTAAACCTGAATCTTAGTATACTCAGTTAGGCTATTGTTGGCCCACACTCTCTTTGTCAGTTTGGACCACATTACTACACTCACAATATCACCACCACACTTTTTCACTTCCATTACTATCACCACATTGCTCAATTCCCAACATCATAATCACATTTCTACCCTCCCACCTTCCCCGCCCCATTACTCCACTCTCATCATATCAATAAATTATTCCACTCTCAAGATCCTCACCCTATTATTCCACTTCCATCATCATCACTACATTACTCCACTTCCATCATCTTCATCACCACATTCCTCCATTCCCACTATCTCTCCTACTTTAATACTCTCCCATCATCATAACATTACACCACTCCCATCGTCATCAAGGCATTACTCCTCTCCTATCATCACCACTACATTACTACACTCATCATCATCAGTATATTACTCCACTCCCATCATCATTACCATATTACTCCACTCCCATCATTATCATCATATTATTACACTCCCATTATCATCATCACCACATTACTGCACACCAAACATCATCACCATCATCATCACATTACTACACTCCTATCATCATCATCACTACATTACTGCACTCCCATTATCATCATCCCCACATTACTTAACTCCTATTATCATCACAACATTACTCCAATCACATCATCTTCACAACAATACTTCACTTTCATCATCATCACCACATTACTACCCCCCATCATCATCACTTTAATTCACTCTGATCATCATCGTCACATTACTTCACTCTCATCATCATCATCATCATCATCATCACCATTTATCCACTTCCAAGATCCTCACAACATTACTCCACTCCGATGATAATCACCATATTACTCCTTGTTACGGACCCGAGTCCAGCGTCGGAGCACGGAGCTGTGACGACGACGCCATCTGTGAGTCCGCTCCCGAAACCCCCTCCAAATGGACGACGCCATCTAGTGATGACGAGAGACGCCGGCAAGACGTGCTGGATTCCCGTCTTAATTGGCTCGTGGAGAAGCCGCTGCTGACCTCTGGTGAGGTGGTGCTTTGACAGTGAACGTCATCTATGGAGTGAAGAGGTGGACGTTTCTGTCTAAGCTTGTGAGTGAAGCGTCCCAGTATTAATGACGTGTCTGATTGCAGATTCGACCTGGGACTGCTGTGTTGGACGATGGACCAGTCTACCCAAGGCAGCCAAGGTCTCTTCACCAGTCTGCTGAAGCTGTGAGCCACCCCTGGACGAACTCTGTCAAGAGTAATAGCCTGCCTGAGTGGCAGTGTTGGGAATCGCCTTATCCGGGGTTGACTGGTGGAGGAGACCACCCACTGGGGTGCTGTATGAGGAGAGAGACCAGCGAGTCACACGAGGCTCCTGGCTAGGGCACGCAACCCTAAGTATCGGTCGTGGAGTGGCCTACACAGCGGAGCTGATTGGTACCTGCCAGCTACAGGCTGGATTGTGGTTGAAGGCCTCCACGACGAAGCACCCAGTGGGACTGTGATTTGGCTGGCCTGTGGCCAGGGTAGATTTGTCGTAGAGTTATCGTAGATGCATCGTGAACCATGGAAGCAGAGACCAGGGCTACCTAGAAGAAGCATCGCCGAGTGTTGAGCGTCTTCAGAGAGGGAGACCTCATTGTACATTGTGTAGTAATAATTCCCTTTTATGACTTTAAATTACGGTGGTGGGAATATATATATATATAAATTAGAATACTTGTCTTCAATGTACCTTCCTTGATAGCTTTGACTTGCATTATGGAACACACCCCTTGACAGCCTCTACTAACTTGGGGCCGGATTCCCAAACTCTACTACCATCAGAGAACCCGGTTAAGTCCCAGTAGGTCCGTAACACTCCTTTCCCACTATCATCACCACTTTAATACACTCCCATTATCATCACTACATTACTCCACTCCCATCGTCATCACCACATTACTTCACTCCCATCATCATCACCACATTACTTCACTCCCTTTATCATCAGAACATTACTTCTCTCCAATCTTCATCAAATCACTACAACATTCCCATCATCATCACTACATTACTCCACTCCTATCATTATCTCCACATTACTACACTCCCATCATCATCACAATATTACTACACTCCCATCATCATATCCACATTACATTCCTTCCATCATCATATCCACATTACATGCCTTCCATCATGATCACTACATTTCTATACTCCCATGATCATCACCACATTACTCCATTTCATCATTATTATCACATTATTACACTACCATCATCACCACCACATTACTACACACCTATCATCACCACCATGACTACTACACTTCGAACATCTTCACCACATTACTTCACTCCCACCATCATCACCACATTACTCCTCTCCCATCATCATCACGATATTTCTACACTCCCATCATCATCACCACATTACCACACTCCGACCATCATCCCTGCATTACTCCACTCTCATCATCATTACTACATTACTCAACTTCCAACATCTACAACACATTACTACACTCCCATCATCTTCCTCACCACTTTACTTCACTTCGATCATCATCACCATATTACTACACTCCCAACATCATCACCACATTACTCCACTCCCATCCTCATCACCACATTACTTTACCCCCATCATCATCATCACTACATTACTACAGTCTCATTATCATCACTACATTATTCTACATCAAAAATCAACTCCACATTACTCCACTTCCATCATCATTACCACATAACTCAACTCCGAACATCATAACCACATTACTACACTCCTATCATCATTACCACATAACTCTATTCTCTCCATCATCGCCACATTACTACTCTTCCGTCATCATCACTACATTCCTCCACTCCCATCATCATAATCACTCTATTTATTCCCATCATCATCACCACATTACTTCACTCATATTAGTATCACAACTTTAGTGCACTACCATCATCATCATCGCCAAATTAGTCCACTCCCATCGTCATCACCACATTATTACACTCCCATCATCATTTCTCACCATATTTCTCCACTTCAATCATCATCACCACATTACTATGCTCCCAACATCATCACTATCATTATCATCATCATCATCACCTTACTTCACTTCCAACATTATCACCACCACATTTTCCACTCCCATTATCATCACAACATTACTCCACCCCATCATCACAACATTACTTCACTCCCAACATCATCACCTCATTACTACACACCCATCATCATCATCACCACATTACTACACTCCTATCATCATCACATTCCCATGGTATTCCCATGGGAATACCATGGGAAACAGAACTCAGAGAAAAGACTGTACAGGATTTGATGGATTATATCACTCAGAAGTGTCAGGAGGCTGCAGAAATGTTTATCTCAGTCCAAAAAGTGAAAAATGAAAAGCAACAGAAGAATCCGTGGTTCAACCAGGAATGTGCAGCAGGAAAGCAATTGAATAAAAGAACATGGCGAAACTACAGGAACAGCAGAACACCAGAGAGCAGAGAGAAATACCAGAGGGCCAGAAATTAGTACATCAGAGTGAGGAGAGAAGCAGAGAGGCAGTATGAAAATGACATCGCGAGTAAAGCTAAGACCCAACCAAAATTGCTCCACAGCCACATCAGGAGGAAAACAGCAGTGAAGGAACAAGTGATGAAACTGTGAAAGGGGGAAGAACAGATACACAGAGAACGACACAGAGGTGGGTGAAGAACTCAACAAGAGATTCCAGGAGGTTTTCACAATAAGAAAAGGAGAGGTCCCTGCACTATATGAGGAGGCAAACTGAACAACCTTGGAGGAAATTTACCTCACTAATGATGAGGTCAAAAGGACTCTGTTGGAGCTGAATGTGCCAAAGGCTGTTGGGCCTGACAGAATCTCACCGTGGATTTTAAAAGAAGGTGCAGAAGCACTAAGTGTGCCACTCTCTATGGCATATAACAGGTCACTAGAAACAGAAGACCTTCCGGAAAGCTGGAAGACAGCTAATGTAGTCCCAACTTACAAAAGGGTGACAGGCAAGAGGCACGGAACTACAGGCCAGTTTCCCCTAACTTGAATTCCATGCAAGGTGATGGAGAAGATTGTGAGAGCAACTCGTAGAGCATCTGGAGGGAAACAGCTCTGTAACACACCACCAGCATGGGTTCAGAGATGGTAAATCGTGCCTCACAGGCCTAATAGAATTCTATGACCAAGCAACACAAATTAGGCAGGAAAGAGAAGAGTGAGCAGACTGCATTTTCTTGGACTGTCAGATATCCTTTGACACAGTACCTCACAAAAGGCTGTTACAAAACTTGGAGCAACAGGCAGGAGTAAAAGGTAAGGTGCTCCAGTGGATAAGGGAGTATCTAAACAATAGGAAACAGCGAGTAACTGTGAGGGGGGAAGGCATCAGAGTGGCGAGATGTCACCAGCAGGGTTCCATAGGGCTCTGTACTCGGACCCATCCTGTCTCTAGTATATGTAAACGACCTTCTAGAGGGTATAGACTCATTCCTCTCAATGTTGGCTGACGAAGCAAAAATTATGAGAATCAAAACAGATGAAGATAGAGACTACAGGTCGACCTGGACAAACTGGAGGAATGGTCCAGAAAATGGCTGCTAAAGTTTAACTCAAGAAAGTGAAAAGTAATGAAATTAGGCGAAGGGAGTAGAAGGCTGAACATAAGGTACCATCTGGGAGGTGAAATCCTACAAGAGTCAAATAGAGAGAATGATCTGGGGGTCGATATCACACCGAACCTTTCCCCAGAGGCCCACATCAAAAGGATATCATCAGCGTCATATGCTTGACTGGCCAATATGAGAACTGCCTTTAGAAACTTGTGTAAGGAATCGTTCAGGACCCTGTATACCACTTATGTAAGACCAATCCTGGAGTATGCAGCTCCAGCCTGGAGTCCATACCTAGTTAAACACACGACGAAGTTAGAGAAGATTCAGAGGTATGCCACCAGACTGGTCCTGGAACTGAGAGGAATGAGTTACGAGGAAAGGCTAAGGGAGCTGAACCTCACAACCCTGGAAAACAGAAGAGTAAGGGGAGACATGATAACCACCTACAAAATTCTCAGGGGAATTGACAGGGTGGACATATACAAACTCTTTAGCGCGGGTGTAATACGAACAAGGGGACACAGGTGGAAACTTAGTACCCACATGAGCCACAGAGACGTTAGAAAGAATTTTTTCAGTGTCAGGGTAGTTAACAAATGGAATGCATTAAGTAGTGTTGTGGTGGAGGCTGACTCTATACACAGTTTCAAATGTAGATATGATAGAGCCTAATAGGCACAGGAATCTGTACGCCAGTTGATTGACAGTTGAGAGGCGGGACCAAAGAGCCAGAGCTCAACCCCAGCAAACACAACTAGGTGAGTACAACTAGGCGAGTACACTCTCAACATCATTATCTCCATTATCAGCACATTACTACACTCTCATCATCATTACTACATTACTCAACTCCCATTATCATCACAACATTTCTTCACTCCCATCATTATTATTATCACCACATTACTACACTCCCGAATATCATCACCACATTAGTACACTTCCAACGTCATCGTCACGACTAATGCACTCCCAACATCATCACCACGACTACTACACTCCCATCATCATCATCACCACATTACTACACTCACAAAATCACCACCACATTACTACACTCCGAACAACATAATCAAGCCAAATGTACCCCCCATCATCATCACACACGACTACTACACTCATATCATCATCATACACGCCTACTACACTCTTATCATCATCACTACATTACTACACTCCCAAGATCATCACCACATTATTGCACACCAAACATTATTACCATCATCATCACAATACTACACTCCTATCATCATCATCACCACATTAGTTCACTCCCATTATCACCACAACATTTCTCCACTCCCATTATCATCATCACCACATTACTTAACTCCTATTATCATCACAACATTACTCCACTCCCATCATAACAACAATACTTCACTTCCATCATCATCACCACATAACTCCTATTATCATAACAACATTACTCCACTCCCATCATCATCAAAACATTACTACACTCCAATCATCATCACCATATCACTACTTCTATCATCACCACCATATTACTCCACTCCCATCATCATCACCACCTTTTTCCACTCCCAAAACCATAACCACATTACTACACTCCCATCATCTTCACAACAATACTGCACTCCTATCATCATCACCACATTATTACCCTCATCATTATCTCCTCAATACTACTATCCTTTCATCATCACCATATTACTACCCCTATCATCATCAACACATTAATTCACTTCCATCATCATCAACACATTAATTCACTCCCATCATCATCGTCACATTGCTTCACTCCTATCGTTATCATCATCATCACCATTTATCCACTTCCAAGATCCTCACAACATTACTCCACTCCGATCATCATCACCATATTACTCCTTTCCCACTATCATCACCACTTTAATACACTCCCATCATCATCACTACATTACTCCACTCCCATCGTCATCTCCACATTACTTCACTCCCATCATCATCACCACATTACTTCACTCCCATCATCATCACAATATTACTTCTCTCCAATGTTTAGCACATCACTACAACATTCCCATTATCATCACTACATTACTCCACTCCTATCATTATCTCCACATTATTACACTCCCATCATCATCACACTATTACTCCACTCATATCATCATCAATATATTTCTACACTCCCATCATCATTCCCACAATACTACACTCCCAACATCTTAGAATTACGGGCTCACCATAGCCCGTGCTACCTGGAACTATTTGTTCCAGGTAGCGAATCTTAAACAACAACAACAACATCCCAACATCATCACCATTATTACCATCATCATCATCATCACATTAGTACACTCCCATCATCATCACCACATTACCACACTCCGACCATCATCCCCACTTTACTCCACTCCCGTCATCATCACTACATTACTCCACTTATCAACATCACTATATTACTCTACTCACATCATCATCACCACATTACTCAACTTCCATCATCTTCAACATATTACTACACTCCCATCTTCATCCTCACCACATTACTACACTCCCAACATTATCACAATTATTACCATCATCATCATCGTCATCACCACATTACTCCACTCCCATCATCATAACCACATTACTCCACTCACATCATCATCACCACATTACTCCACTCCCATCATCATAACCACATTACTCCACTCACATCATCATCACCACATTACTCCACTCCCATCATCATAACCACATTACTCCACTCCCATCATCATCACCACGTTACTTTACCCCCATCATCATCATCACTACATTACTCCACTTATCAACATCACTATATTACTCTACTCACATCATCATCACCACATTACTCAACTTCCAACATCTTCAACACATTACTGCACTCCCATCATCATCACCACATTACTCCTCTCCCATCATCATCACCACATTACTCCTCTCCCATCATCATAACCACATTACTCCACTCCCATCATCATCACCACGTTACTTTACCCCCATCATCATCATCACTACATTACTCCACTTATCAACATCACTATATTACTCTACTCACATCATCATCACCACATTACTCAACTTCCAACATCTTCAACACATTACTGCACTCCCATCATCATCACCACATTACTCCTCTCCCATCATCATCACCACATTACTCCTCTCCCATCATCATCACCACATTACTCCTCTCCCATCATCATCACCACATTTCTCCTCTCCCATCATCATCACCACATTACTCCACTCCCATCATCATCATCATCACCACATTACTCCACTCCCATCATCATCATGATCACCACATTACTCCACTCCCATCATCATAACCATATTACTCCTCTCCCATCATCATCACCACATTACTCCTCACCTATCATCATCACCACATTACTCCACTACCATCATCATCACAACATTACTCCACTCCCATCAAAATTATCACATTACCCCACTCCCATCATCATCACATTACTACACTCCCATCATCATCATCATCACATTATTACACTCCTATCATCACCACATTACTACACTCCCATCATCATCATCATCATCATCACATTATTACACTCCCATCATCACCACATTACTACACTCCCATCATCACCACATTACTACACTCCCATCATCATCACATTATTACACTCCCATCATCACCACATTACTACACTCCTATCATCACCACATTACAACACTCCCGTCATCATCATCATCACATTATTACACTCCCATCATCACCACATTACTACAACTCACATCATCATCACCAAGACTACGCCTTCCCTCAGCATCGTCACCCCGAAATATCCCTTCCTGTAAAAATTTCTACAACCTTCACTAATTTTTCTCTGTCTTTGATATGTATTTTTCCTCTGTCATATGGCAACAAAGTCTTACAAACAATAATTCATAAGGACAAAGACTTCTTGAAGGCATCTGAAGACTCCCTCAACCTCCGAGCTATAACGACGCCAACAATGACTACTTCGTCGACCTCGTTTACTGACGCAGATTGTTTAATGAGATGGCTAGAAAATGAACTGTGTTGCGAGACATAGCTAGAACAGGGCTGCACACAGCAGGAAGCTGAATGTAAACAATGTAAAATGGCTGCAATAAATTATGAACACAAACGTCGGGAACTGGAATATTATAAAGAAAAAGAAAAAGAGCTGCAACAACAAATATTTGAGCAACAATGCCAGCTCACCAAAACAATGATTTTGTTTCACAAAAAGAGGGCAGAAAAACTAGAGGGCCTTGGACAAAGCAACACGGATGACCTCGGACAGGCACTTCAAGACGTTACTGTGTGAAGATACAGAGAGTTGGTCGGTTCAGCCGCCGACTGGTTTTTTACGCCTTTGGAAACATTGAACACTAATTATCTATAATAAATACATTTTGTATAACCAATAAATAAATAAATGAATAAAAAAAAAAAAAATATCCTATTTTCCTATAATATTCTGTGTGTATATATGTGTGTGTGTGTGTGTGTTTACTTTCCTAATTGCGCTTGCGGGGGCTGAGCTCTGGCTCTTTGGTCCCTCCTCTCAATTGTTAATCAACTAATGTACAGGTTCCTGAGCCTACTGAGCTCTATCATATCTACACTTGAAACTGTGTATGGAGTCAGCCTCCACCACATCACTTCCTAATTCATTCTATTTGTCTTCTACTCTGTCACAGAAAAAACATTCTATCTAATGTCTCTATGACTCATTTGGGCACTCAATTTCCACCTATGTCCCTTAGTTCGTGTGCCCCTTGTGGTAAATTGCCTGAGAATCATGTATGTGGTGATCATGTCCACTCTAACTCTTGTCTCCTATTGACGTGAGGTTTAATTCCCGTAGTCTCTCCTCTTAGTTCATACCCCTCAGTTCGGGTACTAGTCTGGTGGCAAACTTTTAAATCTTCTCCAGTTTAGTCTTATGCGTGACTAGGTATGGACTCCATGCTGGAGCCGCATACTGCAGGATTGGTCTGACATAGGTGGTATACAAAGTACTGAAAGATTCCGTACACAAGTTTCTATAGGCCGTTCTTATGATAGCCACACCTTCCCCCCCTCCCAGTTCAGTTCGTTGATGCCGTGAGGGGGGGGCTTAGTGGGCAGCTGCCTGAATGTGATGCTCCTTGGGACAGTCATCTGTTCTTTTCTGGCCTGGTGCTCCTGCTGCTGTCCTCTCTAATTGTGCTGAACGACTTTTCCTTTTCCTTCTGTTTCGTTTTTCTCCCCCCTCTTCTCCTATCTGTTTGTCGTTTCCTGCCGATCTTCTGCTTGTTTTGGTTATTTCTTTGGACTTCTTCTATTTTGACGCCCGGGTGCTTGAGGAGGCATACTCTTGCACCCGTAGAACTGTAGTACCCAACGTCGAAAGCGAGGGGACCCTTTTATTGTCAATCCCCCTTTCGTCACTGAACCGATCTCGATGGACTGACAGTTTGTAAGGTGGCGTTTGTGGGGCGTATACTCACGACACACCCCTAGGAGGCCCTGCTTGATCGGCAATAGCTTCTTGTTGGATGTCCTACCTCTAATTGTGGCTCCATGGTGGGTGTGGGGGCACATTTGTGAGTAAAAGTGTTTCTTTTTGTGTCTATGTTGCTGAATGTTGCTCTTGTACCCTCTCAGGCTCGTGGAATGGGCGACCAAGCCCCTGAGTCGGACTGTATTGGAAAACCAGGCTCTGTAGCCCCCGCTGCATTGGGCCCCTACCATGCTCCTCCATTGACCCTCCTGACTACTCCCCTTGGCTCCCCTCCCTCCTCTGTGGTTGGGTCGAGCCCCAAGCCCCCGGTGGTGACCACCTCGTCCCCTGGCACAGCTCAGTCTCTAGTTGTGACTACTGCGCCTTTAACCCCTCTCTCTCTGGGGGTTCTCAACGCCGTCCTTGACACAACTGCACTCGCTCGATTCCTTCCCGTTCTGATGCCTATCAAGCCTTGTTTGGTCCCTCTTCGTGAGCCAAATACTTTGATCCCCTCCCTCTTGATTATGCACCTCCTGATGATTTCTCCCTTCATAGGCACCTTGTTGATTCCGTAGATGCCTCTGTCACCTTCAACTCCACCCGTCTTGGTACACGTGTCGTTGCTGCTCCTTCTCTGGATGCGGCCTCCAGCTTAGCTGCTTTATCCTGCCTTGGCGAAACCCTTGTTCCGTTCTCCAAGAACGCTTGGTTGAATGCCAGTGTTGGCACTATTCTCCTTCTGCCCCATGTTGCAACTGGTGTACGGAATCTGCAAGACTGCCACGATGATATTCAGCATATCCTTGAGGCCCAAGGCCATTCTGTCCTCTGGGTAGACACATTTACTTGTCCCCCTCGTGATCGTCGCCGTCAGCCCCTTTGGGTTGTGAAGATTACTTTTGATGGTAGGACCCTTCCGCTCTATGTCGTTCTTGCTGGTGCCAGGTGCTCTAACGTCTCTTATGCACGCGTGTTGCGCTTTCCCTCTCCTCGTTCTTCCCACCTTCCTCAGACTCACAACCGTTTCGTGCATTGGACCCTGATACGACCACTGCCCCCTCCTCTGTTCCTTTGAGTTCTGTCTCGAAGGGTCCCCCTCCTGGTCCTCTGTCTGGGGTTCCCCTTCTTTCTACCCGTTCTGTCATCTATCCTGTGTCTTCTTCCTTGTCTCCCTCCTAACCTCCTTTCCATCCTTCTCCTCCGTCTATCGACTCTCCCGCCGCCTGTCAGTGCGGGCTGATGTTCATTGCTCTCCTAACGGCCGTCATGTGTGCTCTCGTTCAGCTTCTCCCGTTGAGACGCAGGAATCCGTTGCCCAGTACGTAGTTGCTGGGACACCTGTCTCTTTAATTCAGAAGTGTAAGCCTGGCTCCTGTCCTTCCTCCTGCCCCGGCGGGTAAGAAGGCTTCGCTTTCTTCCTCGGCCCCTACTTCTGACTCTATCGCTCCTTCCCTTCCATTTCGGTAGTTGCGCCCCCTGTTCCTGCTATGGAGGTTTCTTTGGCAACCGCTTCCCTCCCGGTTGCTGCCCTTGCTGAGGTGCGCTCCCCTCTTCCTGCTGCTGTCCTTGTCTGCTCCTCTCGGTTGCCTCCTCCTCTTTCTCCTCCTCCTCCTCCGGACCCCGCCCGTCCACCTCCGGTCTGTTCTCCCGCCTCCTTCCCTCCGTCTTTGCTCAGTTTACCCATGGCTCCTAACCCTGACTTTGCTGACCCTGATCTTCTTTAACGTGCTTTGTTGCTCTTTCGGCTTTGTTTCTAATTTGTTTTCTGTTTTTGTCCTTTCTCTTCTCGTCGATGTCTATTCTTGAATGGAAAGTTCGAGGTTATTACGCCAATTTCTTTGAATTCCAACTTCTGATTTAGCAGTTTTCGCCCCTTTGTGTCTGTCTCCAGGAGCCGATGCTTGGTGCTCGTCCTGGTCGCTTTCGTGGCTATTCCTTTCTCTCCCCCCCCCCCTTGGCTGTTGCTGGGGCTCCCAACTCTTCCGCTCACATAATTCGCTCTAATGATCCCTTTGTCCCCCAATTAAAAATTATTTACTCACATCACTTTGTCCCCTTACTTTTTCCTTCGCCTCTCCATTGTTCTGCTGCTCGTATCTTTTTTTCAGGAATAGTACTCCGTTGGTTCCATTTATCTCCCCCTGAGTGTCCCGCTTTCTCTACCTGATCTGAAACACCTACTGGACTCCTTTCTGGAGCCAGTGTGTTACGGCCCTATTGGGTTGCAACTGGGTTCTTCTCTGATGTTATTAGAGTTTGGGTATCCGGCCCCAAGTTAGTAGTGGCTTTCAAGGGGTGTGTTCCATAACGCAAGTTAAATTAAAGGGGAAGGGATACAAATGCACTGCTTTTGTATATATATTGCTACCACCACCATAAATATATCACAGTCACACGCGGGGTTGCTATAACTACACTTATTATATACAAATAGTCTTCCTCTGAAGGCACAGGATGCTCCATGGTGCTCAAGATGAGTAGCCCTGGTTGTCTTCTTCGTGGCCCACGATGAATCCTCTGATTCTCTCGGCAAATCTACCCTGGCCACAGGCCAGCCAACTCACAGTCCCACTGGGTGCACCGTCGTGGAGGCCTTCAACCACAAATCCAGCCTGTAACTGGCAGGTTCCGATCAGCTCCGCTGTGTAGGCCACTCCACGACCGATACTAGGGTTGCGAGCCCTAGGCATGAGCCTCGTGTGATTCCGCAGATCACTCTCCTCTCTCCGCACCACAGTGGGTAGTCTCTTCCACCAGCCAGCCCCCAGATAAGACGATTCCTGGTACTGCCACGTCACAGGCAGGCTAACACACTCAACAGTGTTCGTCCGGGGGTGACTCACAGCTTCTGCAGCAAACACGTGGAGAGACTTTGGCTGCCTTGGGTAGACTGCCCCATCGTCCAATACAGCAGTCCCAGGTCGACTCTGTAATCAGACACATCATTAGTACTAGGGACGCTCTAGGGCACCTCACTTACAGGCTTAGACACAAACGTCCACCTATCCACTCCATAGATGGCGTTGCTGTCTAAGCACCACCTCACCAGAGGTCAGCAGCGGCTATGTCACGAGCTGATTAAGATGGGAATCCAGCCCCTGTGGCCAGTATATCCCGTCCTCACTAGATGGCGTCGTCCATTTGGAGGGGGTTTCGGGAGCTGACCCACAGATGACGTTGTCGTCACTGCTCCGTGCCCAGACGCTAGACTCAGGTCCGTAACACAGTGCTCCTGCTGGGTGATTTCAATTGCCGTCATTTCCTTTAGGGTGATGTTCTGACGAACACGCGAAGTCACCTTCTTGAGCCGTTTATCCTCTCTTCTTCCCTGGCTCTTCTGAATTCTGGTGAGCCCACGCATTTGGACTCTCGGACTCGCACTCTTTCCTGTCCTGATATTTCACTTTGCTCGTCTTCTCTTTACTTACATTTCATGTGGCAGGTTCTTCATGACCTCCATGGCAGTGACCATTTCCCCATCCTTTTTACCTTCTTCTCTTTTCACTCTCCCCTCTCCTTCCCTAGGTCGCAGTTTGCTAAAGCAGACTGGAATCTATTTACCCTCGGAGCTGCTCTCTCTGACCTCTCCCTCGCTCTCCTCCTTTTCCATGACACTGTCTTCGATGCTGCCGTCCGCTCTATTCCTCTCGGGGTCAACGGAAGTGAGTTCCCTGGAGGAATGCAGACTGTGCTTTGGCTGTCCGCTGTTAGTGTGCAGCCTGGAAGAGACACCGCCGTCGGCAAATGGCCGATTCTTGTCTTTCCTTTCGGAAGGCGAGTGCGGTGGCCTGTAGGGCCATCCATACGGCTAATCGTGAATGTTGGGCATCTTTTGTCTCCACCATTACGTCCGAAATTCCTCTGCCACAGATCTGGAAGTGTATTCGCAAGATAGCGGGTAAGTTCATTCCCGATGTTTCACCAGTCTTTCACCTCCGTGGTACTCTTGTGGTGGATCCGTTGCAGGTCGCTACCGAACTGGGTTCTCACTTTTCTTTTGTTAGCTCTGGTCTTCATCTTCCCTAATCTTTCCTTCTTCGTAAACCTGTCCTTCAATCTTGTCCTTTAGATTTCTGCACTCGTCTTCGACTTCCCTATAGCAATCCCTTCTCTCTCTCTGAACTTCGTTCTGCCCTGGCCCTCTGCGGTTCAAATAGCAGCGGGCTCCGATGGCATTCATTATGAGAAGCTTAGCATCTCCCTCTGTGCACGTCTCAGTATTTACTGAGTCTGTATAATCGGATCTGGGAGTCGTCGTCAGTCCCTGAGGACTGGCTCGATGCTGTTGTCCTCCCTGTTCGCAAACCAGGGTCTCTGGGAACATCCCCTAAGGACTTTCGCCCTATTGCCCTCACAAGTTGTGTCTGCAAACTCTTTGAACGAATGGTTAACGTTCGTCTGATGTGGTTCCTGGAACACCATCACCTCCTTTCCCCTTCTCAATTTGGTTTCCGCAAGTGCCGCAGCACATCAGATGTGCTAGTGAACTTGGAGGTCTATATTCGTACTGCTTTTGCTACGAAGACCTCCGTTGTTGCCGTTCTTTTTGACCTGGAAAAGGCTTACGACTCCACTTGGCGATATCATATTCTATCCCACCTTCATTCTTTTGGCCTTCGTGGTCATCTCCCTCTCTTTCTCAGCAGCTTGCTCTCTCGTCGTTCCTTTCGGGTGCGCCTTGGTAACGCTCTCTCTGCCTCTTTTCAGCAATACGAAGGTGTGCCTCAGGGTAGTGTTCTGAGCACTACTCTTTTTCTGGTTGCCCTCAATGGTCTTCTTTCCTCTCATCCTTCAGGCTTCTTCTCCACTCTCTGTCGATGATCTTACCTTTTTGCTGCCAGGGTGATGATTCGCCTCTCCTTCAATGCCGGCTTCAACTTGTAATTGATGCCGTATCGTCTTGGGCCACCGATCATGGCTTCAAGTTTTCATACTTTTTCTCATCTTCCCGTCTCACACTAACATACTCGTTCCTGGTTCTCTGGTATTTCTCTTTACGGTCTGGTGTTCTGATATTTCGGAAGTTCCTCAACGCCCTTTTATTTAGTTCCTTTGCTTTCGTACATGCTCTGTGTGCTTTCATATTTTGCTTTCATACTGTGTGTGTGTGTGTACTCACCTAGTTGTGCTTACAGGGGTTGAACTCTGGCTCTTTGGTCCCACCTCTCAGCAGTCAATCAACAAGTGTTCAGATTCCTGAGCCTACTGGGCTCTATCATAACTACATTTGAAACTGTGTATGGAGTCTGCCTCCACCACGTCACTGCTTAATGCATACCATCTGTTAACTAACAACTGTGACATTGAAAAAGTTATTTCTAACGTCCCTGTGGCTCATTTGGGTACTCAGTTTCCATCTGTGTACCCTTTTTCGCATACCACCCGAGTTAAACAGTGTATCCTTATCTACCTTGTAAGTTCCTTTGAGAATTTGGTATGTAGTGATCATGTCTCCCCTTACTCTTCTGTCTTACAGAGTAGTGAGGTGCATTTCTCGCAGCCTTTCATCGTAACCCATGTCTCTTAGTTCTGGGACTAGCCTAGTGGCATACCTCTGAACTTTTTGTCAGCTTCTTCTTATGCTTGACCAGATACGGGCTCCATGCTGGGGCCGCATACTCCAGGATTGGTCTTACATATATGGTATAACACAGTTCTGAATAATTCCTTACACAAGTTCCTGAAGGCTGTTCTGATGTTAACCAGCCTAGCATGCGCGGCCGATGTTATTCTTTATATGTGGGCTTCAGGAGGCAGGTTTAGTGTGATGTCAACTGCTAGATCTTTCTCTCTGTCCATTTCATGAAGGAATTCATCTCCCATTCGGTATCTTGTTTCTGGTCTCCTGTTTCTGTACCCACCTTCTCACCTATTTGTGCTCGCGGGAGTTGAATTCTGGCACTTTGGTTCCGCCTCTCAACTGTCAATCAACTGGTGTACAGATTCCTGAGCCTAATGGGCTCTATCATATCTACATATGAAACTGTGTATGGAGTCAGCCTCCACCACATCATTGCCTAATGCTTTCCATTTATTAACTATTCTGACACTGAAAAAGTTCTTTCTAATGTCTCTGTGGCTCATCTGCGTACTAAGTTTCCACCTGGGTCCCCTTGTTCGTGTTCTACATGTGCTAAAGATTTTGTCTTTGTCCACCGTGTCAATTCCCCTGAGAATTTTGTAGGTGGTCGCCATGTCTCCCCTTACTCTTCTGTCTTCCAGGAACGTGAGTTTCAGCTCCTTTACATAATTTCTTTACATAAGAACTTATGTAAATGAGGTAAGTTCCTTTACGCTTCCTTACATAAGTTTCTAAAGGGAGTTCTTATGTTGGCCAGTCTAGCATATGCCGCTGAGGATATCCTTTTGAAGTGAGCCTCTGGGGACAGGTTAGGTGTGATATCAACCACCAGATCTTTCTCTATATTTGACTCTTGTAGGATTTCACCTCCCAGATGGTACCTTGTGTTCAGCCTTCTGCTCTCCTTCGCCTAATTTCATTACTTTGCACTTTCCTGAGTTGAACTTTAGTAGCCATTTTCTAGACCATTTCTCCAGCCTGTCCAGGTCGTCCAGTAGTCTCTGTCTATCATCATCTGTCTTGATTCTTCCCATAATTTTTGCGTCATCAGCAAACATTGAGAGGAATGAGTCTATACCTTCTGGAAGATCGTTTACATAAATTAGAAACAGGATGGGTCCAAGTACAGAGCTTTATGGGACTCCGCTGGTGACATCTCGTCAATCTGATGTCTTCCCCCTCACAGTTACTCGCTGTTTCCTGTTGCTTAGATGCTCCTTATCCACTTGATCATCTTACCTATTACCCCTGCCTGTTGCTTCAATTTTCGTAACAGCCTTTTATGGGGTACTCTATCAAAAGCAGACATATATCTATGTCTGGCTTCCGAGACAAGCACGTTATTAGTTGATTGCAAACTGTTTATTGCTAGTAGTGAGGAAAGAGAGTCGGAAATAATTCAGCTGTCTACTTCAGTGTTGTCAATAATTTCGTGTGCTACCAGTATTGCTACCAACTCAGTATTGCTACCAACATTGTGGATGCCCAGTTACTAATTCGTATATTCCTTTCAATGGTGCTGCCACCAGGATGATGAGCAATAACAGCACTTCCTACCCCCCTATAGTTGTATTCAGTGATCCGTCAGTGTATATTGTCTGTGTTATTTTTTTTCTTGTTTGTATATTGTGAATGTGTTCTATGGTGCTTAATTTAGTAGCAAGCTGAGCATGTGGGTTGTTTGTGATTAGTTTCTTGGTGGGGGTATGCAGGCGTCAGGATGTCAAAAGGTACTATCTGCCAGGGTGGAAGAAAGTGCTGTACTCTTTCATCTGTATATACATCGTGCAGTCCCATCATTTTAACTTGGGTGGCTGTTCTTTGAATCCATTTAGACTCGCTGGTTCCATTTCGTACGTGTTCTAACAGTTCAACTGACACACTGTTGATTTTGTTATCACACAGAAGCTTTAGTCCCCTCATTTCAAATATTCTATCTCGAATGCTAAGTATATTTAATTCTTTCGGCATATTGAGAACTTTGGTAGATATAGGACAGCCAAATATAATTCTGAGTGCTTCATTTTGCATTTTTCCAGTCTATCAATACTTTACCTATTTTGCAGGACTAAAGCTGGTGCATGATAGTCTCCCTTATATATGCTAAGAACATCATTTTTGCTATTCTAATATTAACACCGTATTTAGTGCTGTACCTCACTACCTTTCTGAGAACCTTGAGTCTGTCTCTACATTGTTGATGCAACTTATTGACTGCAGTTGAGTGTTACTTAGGTACTCCCTCATCCAATGGAGTACCTTCCCTTTCACTCCTGCCTGCATCTCCTGCTTTCGCATTAGTCTCTAGTAAGGTACTGTGTCAAAGACTTTCTGGCAATCCAAAAATATGCAGTCTGCCCACCCCTCTTTTTCTTGCCTGATTCTTGTTGCCATGTTCGTAGAATTCAATTAATCTTGTGAGACATGACTTGCCATCCCTGAAACCATGTGGGTGTTGTTTCACAACACCAACTTTGGTGTTGCTCCAGATGTTCCACTTGCTTTTTTTCGCACAATTTTCTCCATTAACTTGCATGGTATGCAAGTTAGGGACACTGGCCTATAGTACATTGCATCCTGTCTATCCCCCTTCTTGTATATCGGGACTATGTATGCTGTCTTTCAAATTTTTGGCAATTCACCTGTTACCAGTGATTTGTTATACACCATGGAGAGTGGCAGGCACAGTGCTTCTGCTCCTTTCTTTGGTATCCATGGTGAGATTCCATTTGGGCATATAGCCTTTGTCATATCCAACTCTAGCAAAAGCTTCATTACACCCTCACTGGTAATCTCAAACTTCTCTAGTGAGACCTGGTTAACTATTCCTTTTCTTATCTCTGGAACTTCTTCTTGCTCTAATATGAAGACTTGCTGGAACTTCTTACTGAGTTCCTCGCACACTTCTTTGTCGTTTGCAGTGAATTTGCATGCCCTTATCCTTAGTTACATTGCCTGTTCATTCACTGCTGTCTTTCTCCTGATGTGGCTGTGCAGCAATTTAGGTTGAGTCTTCTCCTTGCTTGCTATGTCGTTTTCATTTTCCCCTTCTGCCCCTCTTTTCACCCTGATGTATTCGTTCGTAGCTCTTTGGTATCCTTCTCTGCTCTCAAGTGTCCTATTATTTCTATAGTTTCTCAACACTCTTTTATTTAGTTGCTGAGCTAGCTTAGTAGTAGTAGGCATCCTTCAATCTCGGAAGACTATGGAGTTGCGCCCTGACAGGGCACAAAGCCTGGGTAGGTAGATATGGAGGAGAAGCTGTTACCCATGCAGCAGGTCCCCCTTCTCCACGTTGCTGAAATTATCCAATAGAAAGGCAAATGCCAATACACATGGTTCCAGCAACGTCGCAGGAGCTGCCAGAATGAGATCGACGTCAACAACGAACTAACTGCCTTAGGGGCTCCAACTCCGGATTTTTCCTCGAGGTTTACTCCTGAAATGTCCCCAAAAAGGGGTAGGGCCGCAAAGCAGCTGAGGTTTAAAATCAGGGTTTTCCTTCAACTAGATGGGCTGCCTTCCCAGGCTATCTAGTCCCATCTACCCTGATTAGCTAGCTTATATCTCTGATTAAACAATCGGTTTCTCATCTGCATTTATTTTTTTTTCCTTTTGGGCCGGGATAAACTTTTCTGTTGCCTCCTTACACTTGTGCGTGATGTAGTCCATCATGTCTTGGGCTGTCTTTCCCCTGAGCTGTTTCCATGTTATTTCGGCTAGGAATTTTCTTATCTCTTCATAGTTTCCCTTACGGAATGCTTGCCTTTTGCTATCAGTTCCCTTCCTAGAGTCCTTTAACCCTTCATCGACCAGATACTCAAACATTAGTACACAGTGATCGCTCATTCCTACTCGGGCTTTGAAGTCAATTTCCCTTATGTCGGAATCATTCACAGTGAAAACTACGTCGAGTCTCGCTGGTTCATCGTTTCCCCTCAATCTTGTGGGTTCCCTGATATGCTGGCCTAAAACGTTTTTTGTTGCCACCTACAGTAGTTTAGCTCTCAATGTTTCCTCTCCTCAAGGCTGTTCCTTGTTTTCCCAGTCTATCCTTCCATGACTGAAGTCCCCCATGATGAGCAGATGGGATCGGTTTCTACAGGCAACCAACAGAGGCTGCCCCTCTCAATTATGTTGTTAACTGCCATGTTGTTTGTTATACTCTTGTCTGGGTCTTCTGTCATTTGGTGGAGGGTTATATATCACTGCTACTACTACTCTTGGTCCTCCCATTGTCTTGGTGCCTGTTATGTAGTCTCTAAACCCTTCACAGCCTGGGATAACCATCTCCTTGAAACTCCATTCCTTTCTCATGAGTAGGGCCACTCCGCCTCCTCACCTACCCTCCCTCTCTTTCCTTATTAGAGTGTAATCCTGGGGGAACACCACATTCATCATGATTTCTGACAGTATTGTTTCCATGAGTCCAATTACATCTGGGTTTATTTTTTGTGCTCTTTCCCTAAGTTCACTCGCCTTGCTTGTAATCTCATCTATGTTCAAGTACATCACCTTGAAGCTGACTCTTTTCTGTTCATCCTCAGTTTGTGTTGATTCCACTGGAGTCAGTAAACATGGAGGGTCTGGGATGGGGAGGGGGAAGAGGGGCGCTGGGTTGTGAGTGGAGGGGGGGGGGTTGAGGGTGAGGGGGACCTGGGTTGTGGGGAGGCTGGGAGGATCTGGTTTGGAGAGGGTTGGGGCGAAGTGAGGGCTTGGAGGGGTGGGGGAGAAAAGAGGGCTTGGGAGGGTGGTGAAAAGAGTCGGAGGAAGGGCTTGGCAGGGTGGTGAAAAGAGTCGGAGGAAGGGCTTGGCAGGGTGTGGGAGAAAGGAGGGCATGAGGGAGAGGGGGTGAAAAGAGGGCTTGTCGGGAGCAAGAGAGGATGGTGAGGGAGAAAAGAGGGCTTAGTGGGGTGGGGGAGAAGGGAGGGCTTAGGGGGGTGGGGTAGAAGGGAGGGCTTAGGGTGATGGGGAAACGTAGGGGCTGGGACAGGTAGGGCTTCTATTTTGTGATCCTCCTCCCAATGGGGCTGTTGAACTGCCTGTGGAGGTTTCCTCACTCCCTTCTGGGATCGTAGGGTTCTGGGCTGTGGTTCCCTGATTCCTGTCCCTCTCCGTGCGCTCGTTCCTGCCCCTCAATCTCTCCTCCCTGGTCATATCCCTCTACAGCAGGAATACTGTTATGAACTTCAGTTCATTGAGTAGGCTGCTCTTCTTTGCTAAAATTTCTTTGTTTGTGTCCTCACTTTTGAAAACCACTTTTATCAATTGATCTTGGTCCTTGTTGTACCGGCCAAGCCTGAACACCTTTTCTATATTCTGTTCTTCCCTCTCCATCTGTACCCCTTTAAGGATCTCTTTGACTGTGACTTTGTCCATATCTCTCCTCACCCTTGGAGTAGCCCCTATTTGCTCCCTAATACCTACTACAATTACTGCTCTTTTCCTCTCTATCAGTTGGGTAGTGCATCTTGCTGCTTCATGAGAAGTACCAACTTTCATGGCAATTTCCAGTACTGCAGAGACAACTTCCATGGTCCTTCTAAGCATGCTTGCTAATGTAGTGTAGAAGTCCCTTCTATAGATACATTACCATCTTCCTGAGGGCTGGATCGTGTCTGGAATTGGAGGATTCTCTTTCAGGCTTTTAATATCCTCCCTTGCCTCAGTCAGTTCATCCTGCAGGTTGGCTACCTTTTCCCCTATTACCTGTAGTTCCTTCCTGATTTCTCTCAACATTTGAAAGAGTATCTCCTGAAGAGAGACATCTTGTCCTTCTCCTCCCTCTGTGTTACGTCATCCCCCGGCCATGTTTGTTTCATATTCCAGTTTTCCAATCCAATGTGTGTACTCTCCTAGTTGTACTCACCTAGTTGTGCTTGTGGGGGTTTAGCTCTGGCTCTTGGTCCTGCCTCTCAAATGTCACTCTACTGGTGTACAGATTCCTGAGCCTACTGGGCTCTATCATATCTTCATTTAAAACTGTGTAAGGAGTCAGCCTCCACCACATCACTGCCTAATGAATTCCATCTGTTAACTACTCTGACACTGAAAAAGTTCTTTCTAACGTCCATGTGGCTCATTTGGGTACTCAGTTTCCACCTGTGTCCCCTTGTTCACATACCACCCGTGTTAAACAGTTCATCTTTATCTACCCTGTCAATTCCTTTGAGAATTTGGTAGGTAGTGATCATGTCTCCCCTTACTCTTCTGTATTCTAGTGTCGTGAGGTACGTTTCTCGCAGCCTTTCCTCGTAACTCATGCCTTTTAGTTCTTGGACTAGCCTAGTGCCATACCTCTGAACTTTTTCTAGCTTCGCCTTGTGCTTGACAAGGTACGGGCTCCAGGCTGGGGCCGCATACTCCAGGATTGGTCTTACATATGTCATATACAAGGTTCTGAATGATTCCTTACACACGTTCCTGAACGCAATTCTGATGTTAGCCAGCCTCGCATAAGCCGCAGATGTTATTCTTTTGATATGGGCTTCAGGAGACAGGTTTGGTGTCATATCAACTCCCAGATCTTTCTCTCTGTCTGTTTCATGAAGGACATCCTCCCCCATTCGGTATCCTGTATCTGGCCTCCTGAGTCCACTGCCTAGTTTCATTACCTTACGTTTTCTCGGGTTGAACCTTAATAGCCATTTGTTGGACCATTTATTGTTTGTCTAGGTCATCTTCTAGCCTCATACTATCTTCCTCCTTCTT
The DNA here is from genome assembly GCF_040958095.1 of Procambarus clarkii. Taxonomy (NCBI): domain Eukaryota; kingdom Metazoa; phylum Arthropoda; class Malacostraca; order Decapoda; family Cambaridae; genus Procambarus; species Procambarus clarkii. The sequence continues at coordinate 1,150,216 of NC_091168.1, forward strand.
AATTCTCCTCATAATTTTTGCATCATCCGCAAACAATGAGAGGAATGATTCTATACCATATGGAAGATCATTTGCATATATAAGAAACAGTATGGGTCCAAGGACTGAACCCTGCTAGACCCCAGTGGTGACGTCTCGCCAATCTGAGACCTCACCCCGCACAGTGACTCGCTTCCTTCTGTTACTTAGGTACTCCCGTATCCAATGGAATACCTTCCCTTTTACTCCTGCCTGTATCTCCAGCTTTCGCACTAGTCTCTGGTGTGGTTGTGTGTCAAAGGCTTCTGGCAATCCAAAAATAGGCTGTCTGCCCACCCCTCTCTTTCTTATTGCCTGATCGTAGAATTCAATTAATCCTGTAAGGCATGACATGCCATCCCTGAAACCATGTTGGTGTTGTGACACAAAGTTCCTTCGCTCCACATGTTCCACTCGTTTTTTTCGCACAATTTTCTCCATTAGCTTGCATGGTATGCAAGTTAAGGACACTGGCCTGTAGTTCAGTGTCTCCTGTCTATCCCCCTTCTTGTATATCGGGACTACGTTTGCCGTCTTCCAAATTTCTGGCAGTTCACCTGTTACCAGTGATTTGTTATACACCATGGAGTGTGTCAGACACAGTGCTTCTGCTCCTTCCTTTTGTGAGATTTTTTTCTACGCCTACCTCCCTTAGAAGGTGGACTACAAGTTTAAAGTCTGCTCACGGCAGTTAAGCATGAGTCCAATAGAAAAAGGAAAAGCGGGAGCAAACCGCAAGGCCTCCACCACCAGGGGTGAAAACCTGTCCACAATAGGCCGCTGGCTCCTCCTAGTTAAACAGGACGTTAAAACTAATAAAGGGTAACCGACGGGTTCTCACAATCAAATATTTATATTTGATGTGGCGCTATGAATTGGAATTCGAATTCCCAAGAACAGCCGCCTTATCAAGATCACATCAACATTTAATAATAATATGCAGAAATATGGTGGAATAATATGGTTGAAGGGTTGACATCAAAGACCGTTTTCTATAACATAACAATTTATTAATAACAAGAGACTAACTACTACATTACCGAGTTTACGTTACGTTAATGTCCATCCAGTGGCACGATAACAAACAGCTAAATAGCAACCCTTGCTGTGAGGCTGCATACTGAACTAACCTGAACACAGGTGTGCCCACTGATGACGCAATATTGCAAATCAAAGAAAAATATCACAGACTAAGTTACACCACAGCGAATGGTTACGTTATTGTACATCAAGTGGCATTTGCAACACAGCTATTCAACAGCTCCTGGAGAAGTGACAGCAGGCTCCATCTTGCTGACACTTCGGGCTGACAACATGAACTAACTGAACAAATGAAGGATATCCACTGAAGACACAAGCATGCAATCAATAGTGTCTCGGTTTCCCTGACAGCTACTATAATCACAAGCTTAGGGGTCCTCCCGCCCCCCAGAAGAGACCCACGTAATTAGGCGGGTAGTCTAACAGTGACTCCCCATATCACAACCCAGTGTGAACACTCTTTGCAACTCCCTACAAGAAGTTGCACTGTTGTAAACAGTAACAAAGACAGGCAAGGCGGGATTCTGGGACACAGCTCCACAAATCCCTAGATTACTCTACTCTCGTCACCAGACGACAACCAAAAGAAATTGCCTTAAGTGATTAATTATGTTAATTGACTGATCGCAGCAGTCATCAACAAAGTTCTACGGTAATCACAAACAATTGTCTCACACTAGACAACATCATGATGATACTCTACGTTAATCATTAACACTTGTGTCTCTTGTTAACAATAACTCAAACTTATATTACATCACACTTGACTCCTTGCAAGTATTCAGTGAGTAATCCTCAATTAAGGTCAAACGGACCACTAATTACATCCCCATTGAGTTATGTTAACTAAGCCTACCCTAACTTGGTAGCTTCTCAACAGTCTGTGTCAAAAATTTACTAGTGAGTGTTAATTACCCTAATTAATTCTGAGCAATTAATTAACTGTCACCAGGACCGATAATTAATCATCCATAAATACGTCTCACTCCGCACTGCCTAAGCAGGTCTCATCAAACACTGTGAATTCACGGGAAAGGAGTTAATTACCCTAATTAACAAGATGTGCCACTAATCCACTGTCCTCAGACAGGATATGATTAATACAACGATTTATGCTAGCTCCATGACCTCGCTTTACCGAGTCATCGGAGCTCTCCAATGTTAATTACTCCACTAATTAACCTGAGCCACTAACTGCTATACCCCTGAGAGGTAATTAGTCTCGAGCAAATTACGTTAACACAAATACTGACAGCCTCTGACAGATCCTCTCCCACTACGTGAATTCATGATGAGAAGGCTAATTACATAATTAGCTAGAGTGGTCAATTAGTTGTCACATGGACAATTAATTGCTCCCGAGACGTATCTCACTCAAGCTCAACACTGTTTTCTCTCATAACAGCCCGCACTCACTCCACAATAAGTGTGCACCCCTTATGCAGTTAATTATCCCTTACTTAATTAACTCGCTGAATCCTTAAGTCCTCAACACAGCTTAAAGAAACAAAGTAACCCCAGCGTTGCATAGGTCACACTACAATGGCATGCAACATCATAAAAGCATTGCCCACATATGGTTGCGGCTACTGCAACTCGCTAATTACTGTGCCCACACAATAATGACACACGGTTGTGCAACACACAAGAGTATACTAATATTACTGCCCCCCCCCCTTATCTTGCACCCGTTGCAAAGGACTACTGTGAACACACACTTACCTCAGCAAGGCAATTAACCCATCAATTGCCTGCTCTCATTAAGCACTGTGAATTCCCCTGAATAATCCTAGAGGTCCCTTAAACCCTCAACACAGTTCCTGGGGCAATAATATCGTATAAACTGATAACAACACTGCACCAACCTGCAACATAATGATGCCGTCAGCATACCCCACATGCTAATGACATCATTAGGCAATCAGTCAGCAATCACATCTAGTGACTCACCACACAACACAGTACATAAAGCATGCAAATGAACACATAAAAATGGCATTCACATAATCAATGAAAATTATATCATCAGGTAAATGTAACACTAACTACACAGACCTCAGGGGTCCCCACTGACATCCCTGCAACCTGGCCTGCCTACCTCTAATGATTATAATTTTACATGCTGGTACTCTATGGCATTAATCCAGTCTGAACGATTATATAGAATCGACAGGCTGGATCACTTATATGGTAAATCTCTACACTGACCGGTTACATACTCTAGTCAGTCTACTACATATATACATTATGATACTACAGTGTGGTCCCGTGTATAACATCTATCTCCAGGTACCCCCCTACCAATCACCTGGACCCTACTGACAGCTGTCACTCAGCTGCTTCTCTAGCCTGGCGAGGCTCTGAGACAACTCTTACCGTGAATTTCCACCGGTACCCATCACACTGTACACAATGATAATAGTACTCACGTCTTTCCTTATTTTATTTTCTCATTTCCCAGGTCACTACCACTCTAGCTGTCAACACTTAACTTGCTTGTTACTCATGCGTTGACAAGATGTGGCCCTAGGCTGTCTTGGGAAAGTGGCCAAGGCATGTGGCCACCTCGTGACCCACAGCGCCCCTCCCGAGCTGAGAGGGGGGGAGGTGGTAGCCGGTGCGCGGGCAGGCGGGTGGGTAGCCGCGTGCAGGCCGAGTGGCTGGGTGGCCTGGGGTGGCCACGGGTAGCGCATGACGTCATAGCACCCCACCCGGCTGAGCTGGTGCGCGGGGTGGGGTGGAGTTTGGCCGCGCGGGTGGCCTGGGGTGGCCTCTCCCCGGGCAGCTGGCCAAGGTGGGCGGCGCGGGTGGCCTGGGTGCCTCGGGCTGGCAGGCTGCCGCCCACAGGCGTACACACACGGATGGGGAATCACTAACAACCCCATCAAACTAGAGCCTGCCTTGCTCTACACTGGGGTGACAATGGCCGGCGGCGTCCCCACACTGACGCAGCCTGGCGGAATTCAAAGTCCAACATGGGCCTGTAATCACACCACAATTACACTAGGAGGCCCTGCTCGATTCCGCTAATTGCCCAACAACACTAGACAGGTTATCCAAACCACCTGTTACACCATGAGGCTCTGCCAGCTGCCTCATGGGTGAACACTGTCAACTGTCTCTTTAGCTTTTTACTGTTCCTTCCATAAATCCTTGGCCCCAATTCACCCAATTGGGCCTTGACACAACCCCTGATGGCAGGAGTGCCATATTCGATGAGTAATTTGGACGACAGAAGCGATTAACGGGAGGTGGAGGTGGCCGGCCTGCCACCTCCACCAGACACTTCTTCCTCCGCTTGCCGCCCAATTCAAACTGCCTCTATGGCGGGCAGGGAAACTCAAATGCCCATACCTCCCCCTTACATTGTCTTGACCAATCAGCCTGGAGCCGGCACGGCTCCCTCATGCCGCTCCCAATCACAGCCCTTCGCGCCAAAACTCGGCTTGGATCACACATGCCTAAAGCAATCACATGCTCACTCACCCTCGAGCATCCCGTGATGTCACAAGGAGGGGGAGGCCTAAAAGACAGTGGCGTGATGTCTCCCATGTTGGGGGGGGCCAACGTTCGCCCCACTCTCCCCCCCCCCCACCTCTAACAGTTTTAGTCAAGTACCTCTCATACCACTTCACTCCAATTTCACAGAAATATGCAAATCTCTGTAATTCTCACTACAGAGCAATCACAGTCTTCTGACTACTCACAAATGATAGTCCTTAACATAAGCTTTCATTCAACACCCCACAAGTATATGTTATTTTGAAAGCTTCAGTTTCTAGAGTGACTAGCCTAATCTACAAATTAGGAAAACTAGCTGAGGGAATCTAGATCCCTCACACCTTTAGTATCCATGGTGACATTCCATCTGGGCCTATAGCTTTTGTCACATCCAACTGTAGCAAAAGCATCCTTACATCTCCACTGGTAATCTCAAATTCCTCTAGTGGTGCCTGGTTAATTATTCCTTGACTTATCTCTGGAACTTCTCCTTGCTCTAATGTGAAGACCTGCTGGAATTTCTTATTGAGTTCCTCACACGCTTCTTTGTCGTTTGTAGTGAATCTGTCTGCCACTATCCTCAGTTTCATTACCTGTTCTTTCACTGTTGTCTTTCTCCTGATGTGGCTGTGCAGCAATTTGGGTTTGGTCTTAGCCTTGCTTGCTATGTCGTTTTCATATTGACATTCTGCCTCTCTTCTCACCCTGACGTTTTCATTCCTGGCTCTCTAGTAACCTTCTCTGCTCTCAAATATCCTGTTATTTCTATAATTTCTCCAAGCTCTTTTACTTTGTTGCTTAGCTAACTTATATATCTGCTTAAACCGAGGCTATAGCCGAGGCTATTTGCCCATCATCCCGACGGCACTTTGATTAAAATATTGGACATATTTTTTTTTATCAAATCACCTCACTTTGTAGGGCCACGTGAGCAACACAAACGCGAACAAGCTTGAATGGTCCCCAGGCATATATGCAACTGAAAACTCCACACCCCAAAAGTGACTTGAACCATTCTGCCAGGAGCACTATGCAACTGGTGTACAGGAGGCCTTAATCACTCAACCATCAGTGACCGTACAAAAGATGATGGTAGCTGAGGCTACCACATCACTGGCTAGTGCATTCCAAATGTTAATTACCCATGATATTGAAAAGTGATTTCTAATGATTCTGTTGCTCAATTGGGTACTAAGTTTTGAACTTAGTAGTCTCTGTGGCGAAGTGGTAACACACTCGTCTGGCGTTTCGTGAGCGCTTTAGCCTAGGTTCGTATCATGGCTTGGGAGTATTGACCGGACGCCAATCCTTAATAGTAGCTTCTGCTCACCCAGCAGTGAATGGGTACCTGGTTGTTAAACGATTTGGTAGGTCGTATTCCAGGGAAAAAATTGGATTATGGACTTGCCCGAAAACCTATGCGTGCTAGTGGCTGTAGAAGAATGTAAAAACTCTTGTATATTTAAATATACTGTCCCCTTGGTTGTGTACCCCCCATGCTAAATAGTTTATCTTTATCTACCCTGTCAATTCCTCTTGAGAATGTTATAGGTGGTGATCATGTCACCCACAACTCTTCTGTCTATCAGAGTCGTGAGGTTTAGTTCCAGTGGTCTTTTCTCGTAGTTCATACCCGTCAGCTCGAGAACTAGCCAGGTGGCATACCTCTGAACCTTTTCTAACTTCGTTTTGTATTCCCCTAATTGTGCTTGCAGGGTTAGAGCTCTGCTCTTTCCGCCCACCCCTCACCTGTCAATCAATCAACTGTTACTAACTACTAACTAACTATTTTTTCCACACATACACATACACACCTAGGAAGACGCCCGTAGCAGCTGTCTAACTCCCAGGTACCTATTTACCGCTAGGTAACAGGTACATCAGGGTTAAGGAAACTCTGCCCATCTGTCTCCGCCGGGTGAGGGGATCGAGCCCCGGTTCCTAGGTCCATGAGTCTAGAGCGCTGTCCACTAAGCCCCATATGTTTGATTGGATGTGTACCCCTGGAGCCGCATACTGCAGTATTGGTCTGACATATACAAGACTCTAAATAACTCCTTACCTCAGTTTCTAAAGGCCGTTCTTAGTTTTGCCAACCTTGCATATGCCGCTGATGATATTCTTTTGACGTGGGCTTCAGGGGACAGGTCTGGCGTGATATCAACCCCAAGATTTTTCATCTCCTGATTCCTGAGAGATTTCCCGTTCCAACTGGTACCTTGTGTTTGGCTTCCGGTTTCCTACACCTATCTTCGTCACATTACATTTGCTTGAGTTGAACTCTAGTAGCCATTTGTTGGACCATTCCTTCAGTCTGCCCAGTTATCTTGTAGTCTCTAGCTGTCCCTCCTCTGTCTTAATCCTTCTCATAATTTTAGCATCATCAGCAAACACTGAGACTCACGGGAATGAATAACCCTTAAAGTAACTCTGCTTCCTGTTGTTTAAGTGTTCCCTTATCCACTGGAGCACCTTACCTTGTGTGCTTCTCGTGAGCACCGTGTGTGTGTGTGTGTACTAACCTAGTTGTGCTTGCGGGGGTTGTGCTCTGGCTCTTTGGTCCCGGCTCTTAACTGTCAATCAACTAATGTACAGGTTCCTGTGCCTACCGGGCTCTATCATATCTACACTTGAAGATGTGTATGGAGTCAGCCTCCATCACATCACTTCCTAATGCATTCCATTTGTCTACTACTCTGACACTGAAAAAAAATTCTAACATCTCTATGGCTTATTTGGGCACTCAATTTCTACCTGTGTCCCCTAGTGTGTGTGCCCCTTGTGTTAAATAATCTGTCTATTATCTACCCTTTCAATTCCTCTGAGAATCTTGCATGTATTAATCATGTTCCTTCTAACTTCTGTCTCCCAGTGACATGAGGTTTATTTCCAGTAGTCACTCCTCGTAGCTCATACCCATCAGTTCGGGTACTAGTTTGGTGGCAAACCTTTGAACCTTTTCCAGTTTAGTCTTATACTTGAATAGATATGAACTTCATGATGGAACCGCATACTCCAGGTTTGATCTGACATATGTGGTATACAAAGTTCTGAATGATTCCCACACAAGTTTCTAAAGGCCGTTCTTATGTTAGCCAACCTGGCATATGCTGCTGATGTTAACCTCTTGATATGGCTTCAGGGGACAGGTTTGGCGTGATATCAACCCCCCAGGTCTTTCTCTCTCTCTTTGACTCGAAGTATTTCATCTCCCAAATGATATGCAGGCAATGAGTCACAATAACGTGGCTAAAGAAAGTTGACCAGACCCCACACTAGAAGGTGAAGGGACGACGACGTTTCGGTCCGTCCTGGACCATTCTCAAGTCGATTCCCAAATGATACATTGTATCTGGTCTCCTGCTCCCTACGCCTATCTTCATTACATTTGCTAGGTTAAACTCTTACAACCATTTGTTCGACAATTCTGCAGCTTTTCCAGGTCTTCGTGAAACCTCAAGCTGTTCTCCTCTGTCTTAATCCTTCTCATAATTTTGGCGTCGTCAGTAAACATTGAGAGCAACGAGTCTATACCCTCTGGAAGATCATTTACGTATATCAGAAACAGGACAGGTTCGAGTACAGAGCCCTGTGGGGTCTCCACTTGTGACTTCATACTAAACTAAAATCTCACCACTCACTCTAACTCTCTGCTTCCTATTGCTTAGGTACTCCCTTATCTACTGGAGCGCCCTACCAGTTACTCCTGCCTGTTTCTTCAGCTTATGCAGCAGCCTTTTATGGGGTATTGTGTCAAAGGCTTTCCGACAGTCCAAAAATATACAGTCCGCCCATTCTTCTCTTTCTTGCTTAATCTGTTACCTGATCGTTGAATTCTATTAAGCCTGTTAGGCAAGATTTACCCTCCCTGAACCCATGTTGATGGGTTGTCACGAAGTCCCTTCTCTGGAATTTCCTCGCGATCTTCTCCATCACCTTGCATGGTATACAAGTTAAGGACACTGGCCTGTAGTCTGTCACCTTTTTTTGTGTATTGGGGCTACATTAGCCGTTGTCATTGGTTGTGTCAAAGAATTTTGTCATAGTTGTGTGACATAGAGGCCTGTCAAGAATTTAGTGGTGGCGGACCTTTAAATTTTATCTTGGGGAATAGAAAATTTTACTTGAGCCTAGGGGAAAATCAAGGGGAAATGAAAACAGCCTAGTACAAAGATACAAATTTATATGTATAAGGCACATGCTATTACATATATGAAATGTTATTCCTTACAACAGAAGGGCCAATAATATAACCCGAAGCGGGCTCTTGCTACCCTAAGGCTCACAATCCCAAACCTGGAATCTTGCACACAGCCACCACACCTATCAACCCAGTGACACACATATTTACACCTCTAGGAAACCTGGACTCTTATATAACATCTCCAAAGTCTGCATAACAACTCTAGTCTATCTTGCATCCCTGTTTAGATACAAAGGAAGACTTATCTGACTGTGCGGCCGGAGAAAAAACCACAAATAGCAAGGACTGGTTGTCAGCGATACACCTCCCCTCAAGTCAAGATGGCGTCATTGCCCCTTAATACTCTATTCTTTACATTTGCAATCAAATCCTTCATTGGCTTTATTTACCATATTCCCTATGCATGCTTTTTGATTGAGTCCATTTTTCCCTCACATAGTTAGGCTATTCCAGTTCACATTATTTCTAATATTCTCCAGCTGAGAAGGTACTACTTTGCTGTGGTCAGTAAACACTTCAACAGTATTGGCTGATGCATCAATGTCAAATCTTTTTACAGCTAGTAATAATGACGAAGCCTCTCTCCTTTCTACTGTGGAGTAATTCTGTTGACATTTGGTAAACTTTTTAGAATAGTAATGTATTGGATGATTAATACCCTCACCATCTTCTTGCATTAGTACAGAACCAGCGCCCTAATACGAAGCATCTACATATAGTTTGAATGGCTTAGAGTAGTCAGGAGTAGTAATTCTGTTTACTATTAATTATTTGGGGAAATAAAGGAGTACAATTTAAACTATCATTACCAATAAATATATTGGATAATAATACCTCTTCTCGTAAGGCAATTGATCTAATTAACATTGCACAAATTTAACGAGAAGGGTTGACGTGTATTTATTTTACGCCACAGTAATATTTTACTGGAATAATTAATTTGGTTAAATAGTCGAGCTCAGTACGCATAAGCATGCGAAATGGTTATTTCCTTCATAATGAACAATAATATTAGAAAGAAAGAGTAATTAACTGAACTCTATATATCTCCAACATGCGTGGGAGACTACATGTTTAAGCCTGTTATCGACGCTTGGCGTCATGATGGCTGGAAATTATCTGGCTAAATTATGCCTTACTATGGAAACGCTAATGCTGTTAATTCTACGTGTTAGTGTTATTAGAAAATATTAATATTAGGAATTAAGGTAAAATAATCTGTTGGTTATTTCCAACACAGAATAAAGGAAACTTGTCATTTTTGTTTAACTTTAACTGCACAAGTGTTCCTAAGTCAACAACACCGGTATTTTCTGATCTAATTCCCAATTCTGCTAGCCTAATCTCTATTTTTTTCTGAGCTTTCTCCACTTCTAACCTCTTCATAGCAAGTTCTTGAGCTTGCTCTGCCTCTAACCTCTTCTGAGCTTGCTCTGCCTCTAGCCTTTTCTGAGCTTGCTCTGCCTCTAGTCTCTTCTGAGCTTGCTCTGCCTCTAGCCTCTTTGGAGCTTGCTCTGCTTCTAGCCTCTTCTGAGCTTGCTCTGCCTCTAACCTCTTCTGAGCTTGCTCTGTCTCTAGCCTCTTCTGAGCATGCTCTACCTCTAGCCTCTTCTGAGCTTGCTCTGCCTCTAGCCTCTTCTGAGCTTGCTCTGCCTCCAACTTCAACTTCTTTAGTTTCAATTCTGCCTGCCACTGCATCCGAGTCTCCACCTTTCCTGTAGTTACAACATTTGCACCACTGGTGGACGGGGACTGCTCTAATATTTACTGTGGGAAAATTTGCTCATCTACCCAGTGCATTATTATCTCTCTTAGCAGGTCCGTCTTCATTATTCCCAAGTGCAATAATAGTCCATAGTGCTTGATCAACAGCCACTAAGATCGACTTTTTTGACGCTTTCAACCCCTCAACACTACGATTGTCGACAATTTGTTGTGCTACCAAATCCAGTTTTAGTGTGCTAAGATACAGCAGACACCAACACAAAATTTGCGCTTCTGCACCACCTCTCTCTTTTTAGGCTGAGAATTTGTTTTGAAAACTGTTTTGAAAAAAGGACAGTGTTTAGTTCACTTGACTGTCCTGCCAACTGGTAAATTTGTTGCACTCGAGAACACAATTTTTTTTGTAAACACTTTTCATAAAGATTAATTAAATGTACATAAATTAGTAATAAAGTTCATATTCATATTATACCAATATTAAAAATATTCTAAATTTCTACACAAGGCAAAGTGAATAAATCGGCTACACAATTTTTATGTAATGTTACACATACAGGCCCCTCCCCGCTCAGCTCGTTGTCGCCGTGTGGGGGCTTAGTGGGCGGCTGTCGGAGTGTGATGCTCCTTGGGACAGTCCTCTGTTCTTTTCTAGCCTTGTGCTCCTGCTGCCGTCCTCTCCAATTCTGTTGGGCATCTTTTCCTTTTCCTTCTGTTTCGTTTTTCTCCCCCCCTCTTCTCCTATCTGCTTGCCGTTTCCTGCCGACCTTTTGCTCGTTCTGGTTCTTCCCTTGGACTTCTTCTATTTTGACGCCCGGGTGCTTGAGGAGGCATACTTTTGCACCCGTAGAACTGTAGTTCCCGACATCGAGACCGAGGGGAACCTTTTATTGTCAATCCCCCTTTCGTCACTGAACCCGATCTCGACGGACTGTCGGTTTCTTAAGGTGGCGTTTGTGTGGCGTATACTCACAACGCACCCCTAGGAGGCCTCGGCAAGATCGGCGATAGCTTCTTGTTGGGTGTCCTGCCTCTAATTGTGGCTCCATGGTGGGTGTGGGGGCACATTCGTGAATGAATTCTTCTTTTCGTAATGATGATAACCCCTGTTTCGGCTGCTTCTGGTTTACCTTCTCAGCCTCGTGGGGTGGGCGACCAAGCCCCCGAGTCGGTCCGTATTGGAAGACCGGGCTCTGAAGCCTCCGCTGCATTGGGCCCCGACCTTGCTCCTCCTTTGGCCTCTCTGACTCCTTCCCCTGGCTCCCCTCCCTCCTCTGTGGTTGGGTCGAGCCCCAAGCCCCCAGTGGTGACTACCTCGTCCCCTGGCGCGGCTCCTTCTCTAGTTGTAACTACTGCGCCTTTTAACCCCTCTCTCTGTGGGGGTTCTCACCGCCGTCCTCGTCACGGCCGCCCTCTCTCGATTCCTTCCAGTTCTGCTACCTATCAAGCCTTGTTTGGTCCCGCTTCGTGGGCCAAATATTTTGATCTCCTCCCTCTTGATTCTGCGCCTCCTGACGATTTCTCCCTCCATCGACATCTCGTTGATTCCGTGGATGCCTCCATTACTTTCAACCCCACTCGTCTCGGTACACGTGTCGTTGCTGCTCCTTCTCAGGATGCTGCTTCGCGCTTGGCTGCCTTATCCTGCCTTGGCGAGACCCCTGTTCGGGTCTCGAAGAACGCTCAGTTGAATGCCAGGGTTGGCACTATTTTGCTCCCGCCCCATGTTGCGACCGGTGTTCGGGACCTGTGCGACTGCCACGACGATATTCGACATATCCTTGCTGCCCAGGGCCATTCTATTCTCCAGGTGGACACGTTTACTCGTCCCCCTCGTGGTAGTCGCCGTCAACCTCTCCGGGTTGTGAAGATTACCTTTGATGGTAGGACCCTTCCACCCTCTGTCATTCTTGCTGGTGCCAGGTGCTCTGTCCAGGAGTACATTCCTTCTCCTCGGCTCTGCAACAAGTGCTGGAGGTTTGGGCATGGTGCCCTCCGCCGTTCCGGGACTGTCTCTCTCTGTCCTTTGTGTGGTGGCGAAGGTTACTCAAAGTCGGAGTGCACTTCTCCCCAGGCTCGTTGCCTCAACTGCGGTGAAGCCCATCCTGCCTTCTCCCGTGCGTGTGTCCATTACAAGCTTGAGGCAGCCGTCCTCAACTTGAAGCACCGGGAGCGTTTATCTTTTCCTGAGGCGAGACGCCAGGTTCGCCGGCTCCCGCCTTATGCTAATATCTCTTATGCTCGCGTGTTGCGCTCTTCCTCTCCTCGTCCTTCCCGCCTTCCTCAGACTCACAACCATTTCCGGGCCTTGGACCCTGATGCGCCCACTGCCCCCTCCTCTGTTCCTTTGGGTTCTCTCCCGAAGGATCCTCCTCCTGGTCCTCTGTCTGGGGTTCCCCTTCGTTCTGCCCTGGCCCTCTGCGGTGGGCTCCGATGGTATTCATTATGAGATGCTTCGCCATCTCCCTCCGAGCACGTCTCAGTATTTACTGAGTCTGTATAATCGGATCTGGGAGTCGTCGTCAGTCCCTGAGGACTGGCTCGATGCCGTTGTCCTCCCTGTTCGCAAACCAGGGTCTCTGGGTACTTCCCCTAAGGACTTTCGCCCTATTGCTCTCACAAGTTGTGTCTGCAAACTCTTTGAACGTATGGTTAACGTTCGTCTGATGTGGTTCCTGGAACACCATCACCTCCTCTCCCCTTCTCAATTTAGTTTCCGCAAGTGCCGCAGCACGACAGATGTCCTGGTGAACTTGGAGGTCTATATTCGTACTGCTTTTGCTGCGAAGACCTCCATTGTTGCCGTCCTTTTTGACCTGGAAAAGGCTTACGACACCACTTGGTGTTATCATATCCTATCTCAAATTCATTCTTTTGGCCTTCGTAGTCATCTCACTCTCTTTCTCCGCAGCTTCATCTCTCGTCGTTCCTTTCGGGTGCGCCTTGGTACCGCTCTCTCTCCCTCTTTTCAGCAATACGAAAGTGTGCCCCAGGGTAGTGTTCTGAGCACTACTCTTTTTCTGGTTGCCCTCAATGGTCTTCTTTCCTCTCTTCCTTCTGGTGTCTTTTCCGCTCTCTATGTCGATGATCTTACCCTTTGTTGTCAGAGTGATGATTCGCCTCTCCTTCAACGCCAGCTTCAACTTGCAATTGATGCCGTGTCGTCTTGGGCCACAGATCATGGCTTCAAGTTCTCTACTTCTAAGACTTGTGCCATGACTTTTACGCGGAAACGGGTTGTTCTTCGTCCCTCTTTGTCCCTTTATGGTCATCCCCTTGAATACAAAGATTCCGCAAAGCTTTTGGGGTTATTCCTTGACACTCGTTTGTCTTGGTCTCCCCATATCTCTTACCTCCGTGTTGAGTGCTCTAAGGCCCTTACCCTCCTTCGGGTCTTGTCCCATACTTCTTGGGGGGCAGATAGGCGCACTCTCCTTGCTTTACATTCCTCTCTCGTCCTATCTAAGCTCGATTATGGTTGCCCTGCTTACTCGTCTGCTTCTCCTTCTACTCTTCGCCGTCTTGATGCTTTGCACCATACTGGGTTGCGCCTCTGTTCTGGTGCCTTTCGTTCGACTCCCATCCTTAGCTTGTATGTTGACACTGGCTTCCTGTCTCTCCAGGACCGCCGTGATCGCTACTGTCTTCGCTATCTTGCGCGGTCCTTGCAACATCCTTCCTCTCGCCTCTGTCGTGCTTTAACTTGTACCCCTCCTGCGGTTCCTGTTCCTCTTCACCACCTCCCTCTTTCTGTCCGGTTATCTCGCCTACAGGATTCTCTTTCCGTTCGTATTTCTGATGTTTCTCCTCGTGTTGTTCCTTCTTTGCCCCCGTGGAGGGTCCCTCTTCCGCGGTTTTGTACATCCTTGACCCGTATCACTAAAGCTTTTACCCCTCCTACGGTTCTAAAATGCCTTTTCCTCGAGCACTTTTCTTCTCACTCCCGCTCCGTTTCTGTCTTCACTGATGGGTCTAAGTCAGCGGACGGTGTTGGCTACTCTGTTGTTTTTCCTGATCGCACTTATATGTGTCGCTTGCCTCCGGAGACTAGCCTCTTTACAGCGGAACTTTATGCTATTCTCTATGCTCTTCGTCTCCTGCTTTCTCGTTGTCAGTCTTCCTTTGTAGTTGTTGTTGACTCTCGTAGTGCCCTCATGGCTCTCGGGTTCCTTAATCCGGTTCATCCAGTAGTTGTCGAGATCCAGCATTGGCTGTTTCTCGTTCACCGTAAATTTAAGTCGGTTGAGTTTTGTTGGGTTCCCAGCCATATTGGTGTGTCTTTAAATGAGCGTGCGGATGCTGCTGCCAAGGAAGCTGTCCGCTCTTGTCCCATCTCTCGTAAAGGCATTCCGTATTCCGAATTTTACCCGGTTATTAATTCCTCAGTCCTTACCCGTTGGCAGGCTTCTTGGTTGTCTGTTACTGGTAACAAGCTACGTACTCTTAAATGTTATGTTTCCTCGTGGCCGTCCTCCTTCTACCGTAACCGGCGGTGGTAAACAGCTCTGGCGAGGTTGCATATTGGCCATACTCGCTTAACCCATGGTCACTTGATGGAGCGCCGCCCTGCTCCTTATTGTCCTAGTTGCATTGTCCCTCTTACGGTCGTGCATGTCCTTCTTGAATGTCCTGACTTCCAGGACGAGCGTGTGTCTTGCTTTCCGACCGCCCCTCGCGGTCACCTGTCCCTCGATAGAATTCTTGGTGACTCGGATACTTTTGATATCGTTCGCCTTATGCGTTTTTGTTTTCGTATTGGCATCCTTGGTGATATTTAGCGCCCTCTAATTATTTTGCGTATTTGATGGTGCTACATAGCCTTCCCGGTTTGTTGCTTTCTTTTGATAATTACTTACTTACACATACAGGCTATCTACTTTTATTAGGCTTTCGATCAGGCTGCTCAATAAGTGAGGTGCTCCCTGACAGGCCACCCAATTGTGTCACGGTTGTGTCTTAGTTTTGTCATGAACTGTGTCATGATTTTGTTGTCATAGTTTGTGTGTCATAGAGACCTGTCATGAATTTGGTGGTGGTGGACCTTTAAATGTTGTCTACAGGAAATAAAGGATTTTACTTGAGCCCAGGGGAAATAAATGATTTTATTTGTGCCTAGGGGAAAATCAAGGAGTAAGGAAAACAGCCTGGTATAAAGACAAATTTATACGTTTAAGACAAATGATATTACATATATTAAATGCTGTTCTTTACTACACAAGGTCATTATGAATAAGTCCCTATAGGGCTCTAGGTACCTTAAAGCTCACCGTTCCAAACCCGGAACTGTGCACACAGCCACCACAGCTATCAACACATATATTTACACCTCTAGGAAACTTGGACTCTCTCTCATAAAACATCTCCATGGTCTGCATAACTACTCTACAATATCTTGCATCCCTGATAACAAGTAATGAGGGCTTATCTGACGGTACGGCCGGAGAAAATCTTCAGATAGCAAGGTCTGGTCTTCAACTTATCCACTCCCCTCACTTCAAGATGGCGTCCTCCTCTCTTGCGTCATTGCCCCTTAATACTCTATTCTTTACATTTGTAATCAAACCCTTTATTGACTTTATTTACCATATTCCCGATGCATGCTTTTAGATCGAGTCTATTTTTCCCTCACATAGTTAGGCTATTGAAATTCACATTATTCCTGACAAGTAATTATCAATGGAAGGCACTTATTCCTGACAATCTCCAGCTGAGATGGCGCTACTTTACTGGGCGGAGTATTACTGGTGACTCGCGGCCTCTCTGATATCAGCTGTAGATATTTTCCTATCAAACACTCTCCACTGTGTCCACCAACATTTTATACTTGAAACTAACCTCCACAGGAGGTAAGGTTTGTAATAATGCCCATGCACTCAGCCCGGGTCCAGATTCGTGGAATTTAGTATTTATTAATAAATAAGTGCCAGTAGCAAAGTGTGGAGAAAGAGCTTTGATACAAGAGATATATCTATTGATTTAAGCAAATGTGGTATATCTCTTCTTCACAAGGAAGCAAAGCAAAGCATTGGCTAAGAGTTAGGGACCTGTTGCACTAACGTCCCACATAATAAAAGTATTTGAGAGTGTGATCAGAAGTCAGGTCTTCTGTTTCATGGAGACCAATGTCCTCCACAACCCAGGTCAACATGGATTTAGAGCGGGAATATCATGCCTCTCGCAGCTACTTTACCACTACGGCAAAATTACTGAGGGGTATTAGAAGAAACAGAATTCAGATGTGGTATACATGGACTTTTCAAAGGCATTTCATAATTGTGACCATGGAGTGTTTGGCACACAAAATGTAGTTAATCAGGTGAAGTACGTTGGTGGATATTCCATTTTCTGTGGAGCAGAACACGGTAAGTAAACCATTTAAAATCGAGTTCAAGTGCAGTTAAAAACTATGAGCCTCAGGGTACAGTCCCTGCACCTCAGCTTTTTATTATACTCAAAGCAGATATATACAGAAATACAAGGCACAGCATCGTATCATTTGCAGACGCCACAAAAAATCAGCTTGAAAATTATTTCTGTTGAAGACATTGATAAACTACAAGCAGAAATTATAATGAACAAATCCACAAAGGCCGAGAGGAGGGTTCGAACCTACGCCCGGGATGATCCCAGATGCACATTAGTCAACTACCATGACATGGTAAAAGAATTGCATCCTGGAGTGCTACTGCCCTCACAAGGATCCCCCGCAGCTTCTACGAAGCACAAACCGGGGTTTCACACAATTCCCCCATGCACCCGGGCTCTGTTAACCAGATGTTCTACCTCTTCAGCCTTACTTCAACACACACACAAATCACAATTGCGTGATATATTAAATCAACAAATCTACAAGGGCCACAAATTTCACGGCTCTTGTGTATTTGTTTATTTGATATACATGTTATTGTGATTTCAGTGTGTGTGGAAATTATAATGTTTTCGACTGGGCAGGAGAAAATAACATGATGTTTAACATTGATAAATTCCGGGTACTCAGGTACGGTAAAAATAAGAACATTAAAGAAAATTCAGGGTAGGAAACACAATCAAATTTGCCCATAGTGGGGCAGCTTTTATTGTTTTTTAAGGGTATTATGTAAAATATCTAGGAATAATGTTTGAAGACCAAAAGTTTAGAGCGTGTAACCAAGCAAATCAGCCAGAAAAATGATAGGATGGATTATGAGAATCTTCAAATCCATAGATCCCATCACAATGAAGACTAAACCACACATCAGAAGATAAGGAGACGACGACGTTTCGGTCCGTCCTGGACTATTATCAAGTCGATTGTCTTGATAATGGTCCAGGACGGACCGAAACGTCGTCTCCTCATTTTCTGGTGTGTGGTTTAGTGTTCATATCTTCAGCCACGTTATTGTGACTCATCGTCTGCATCCTATCACAATGGTTGTACTATTAAAATCACTTCTGCAGTCCCGTTTTGAGTACTACTCGATACTCGCTTCCCCCTTCAGAGCTGGAGAGTTTACTGAAATAGAGGGAATACAGAGAACATATACGGCACACACACACAAACACACGATAAAGCATCTAAATAATTAGGATCGTCTTAAAGCTCTTTAAAAGTTTTCCCTAAAAAAAAAAAAAAAAAAAGAGACGAGTGAGGTATCAAATAATATACATAAGGAAAGTACTTGAGGGCCAGGTCCCAAATCTACATATACTAGAGTGAACGATATAGAAGGAAATGCAGAATAGATCCATCCTCGAGGTGTCCCATAGGCACAATCAGAGAACACTGTATAAACATCAGAGGTCCATGGTTGTTCAACATCCTCCCAGCGAGCATAAGAAATATTCCTGGAACAAACGTGGACATCTCCAGGAGAGAACTGGAGAGTTTTCTCCAAGAAGTGCCAGGCCAACCAGGCTGTGTTGGATATGTGGACCTGCAGGCCGCTCCAAGCAACTGCCTGTTGAACCAAGCTCTCTCGAGTCAAGCCCGACCCCGGGCAGGGCTTGGGTAGTAGAACAACTTCGAGAAACCCCCCATCCAGGCACAGTACTAAATTTGTAATATAAATAAAACCCGGGATTATGTAAATACGCTCTTGTTAAATGCAGTCGTGTCATTGTCTGGCTAGTAATTATTCTTGGAATAATGGCACACACAATGGCCCTATGCGCACTACCAGGAGATAAGGGCAGATAATGACAGGATAATGAAGCAGGTGAAACCATAATGGAGGGCAAGGTGTCTCGCAAGGACACAAGGAGAAGCTCCATCGAGATAACTCAATTTATCCACCACTCGCCAGCTAAGACGGCGAAAACGTCAAAGACATCAAGAACACTGATTAGAACGTTTAACCACTTCAGTTGAATGGGGGAAGACCATTAGCGG
The DNA here is from genome assembly GCF_040958095.1 of Procambarus clarkii. Lineage (NCBI taxonomy): Eukaryota > Metazoa > Arthropoda > Malacostraca > Decapoda > Cambaridae > Procambarus > Procambarus clarkii. The sequence continues at coordinate 1,169,070 of NC_091168.1, forward strand.
TAACTAACCAGAGAAGCTGAGCATCACAACAAAAGCCTCGACATTTGTTAGCGGCTTGGCACATGCACTGGTTAGGCCAAACCTTCTGCTTCATAAATGCAAGCGTTTAGGCATGTTCACCGCGGGCAAGGAATAAAGGTAATAAGAAATAGTGTGAAGCAATACTATCAAGCCCATTGTCTGCCTCTCGATAAACAATATTCACCGAGCTAGAAGCAGAGGTATTTAAATAACGCAACAGTGATTTCAAAGTATTGCGAAAGTAATACAATATCATTAATGATTAACTAGGAAGCTTGTATTAGCAAGAAAATCATGTATGTGAGTGACAAGATTCACTTTTCATGGTAAGAGTGTGCGGCAGCTTTTGCAGACCGAGTTAAGTGTGTAGGACTGTTGTAGGCACCACAGTAACAGTGATATGGTTACGGCCAGTGAAAGCTGAGGCCACTGTTGAAGGCACCACAGTAACAGTGATATGGTTACGGAGAGTGAAAGCTGAGGCCACTGTTGTAGGCCTCACAGTAACAGTGATATGGTTATGGCCAGTGGACGCTGCGGCCGCTGTTGTAGGCGCTACAACGTGAATTAAGTGGTTGTACTGTTGCAATCCACAAGTTACGAGTAAAGTATTAGCTAGTGAATCAAACAAAACAACAATTAACAAATGATGGTTGAATGGAGTTGTAGCACACGTGAGTAGTCGAACTGTGGTCACACCAAGGTAAGGTCAAGGAGATTAAGACAGCCTTAACCCACCCAAGCCAATGTTACAGCCTTGAGGTCACAAAGGGTGAGTCACTGTTCATGGAAACAAGAGATTTACATTTAAGATGAATATAACATCCTTGGGATGGTGGGTGTGGTGGTGAAGGTTATGACCGGCTGGAGAACAGTTTTGTGGAAGCTGCCGTGTCATCAAGTACTCAACTTTATCTGTCTGTGGCAGTGACAGAGAGAAACAATTAAGAAAGTAATTATATAAAAAAAGAAGGCACCAACCAGGGAAGGTTATGTAGCACCATCAAATGTGCGTGACAATCAGAGAGGGCTAAATATCACCGAAGACGCCAATACGAGAACAGAAACTCATAAGGCGAATGATATCAAAAGTATTCGAGTCACCAAGAATACTATCGAGAGACAAGCGACCGCGGGGGACGGTCGGAAAACAAGACAAGCTTGTGTCTCTTGTTTTTGTGTCTTGTCAGTCCGACTACTCCCAACCCAACAAAACTCAACCGGCTTAAATTTACTGTGAAAAGGAAACAGCCAATGCTGGATCTCGACAATCACTGGATGAACCAGATTAAAAGACCCCGAGAGCCATGAGGACACAACGAGAGTCAACAACTACAAAGGAAGATTGCCAACGAGAGAGCAGGAGACGAAGAGCATATAGAATAGCATAAAGCTCCACGGAGAAGATGCTAGTGTCCGAAGGTAAGCGACACATAAGTGTGATCAGGAAAAACAACAGAGTAGCCAACACCGTCCGCAGACTTGGTTTCCGTCTTCACTGTTGGGTCTGAGTGGGAGAAGAGAAGTTCTCAAGGAAAAGGCGTTTTAGACCCGTAGGAGGGGTAAAAGCTTTTGTGATGTGAGTCAAAGATGTACAAAACTGTGGAAGGGGGACTCTCCATGGGGGCCAAGAAGGAACAACACGAGGAGAAATATTAGAAATACGAACGGAAAGAGAATCCTGTAAGCGAGATAACCGGACAGAAAGAGGGAGGTGGTGAAGAGGAACAGGAACCGCAGGAGGGGTAAAAGTTAAAGCACGACAAAGGCGAGAGGAAGGATGTTGCAAGGACCGTGTAAGATAGCGAAGACAGTAGTGATCACGGCGGTCCTGGAGAGACAGGAAGCCGGTGTCAACTTACAAGCTGAGGACGGGAGTCGAACGAAAGGCACCAGAACTGAGGCGCAACCCAGTATGGTGCAAAGCATCAAGACGGCGAAGAGTAGAAGGAGAAGCAGACGAGTAAGCAGGGAAACCATAATCGAGCTTAGACCGGACGAGAGAGGAATGTAAAGCAAGAAGAGTGCATCTATCCGCTCTCCAAGAAGTATGGAACAAGACCCGAAGGAGGGCAAGGGCCTTAGACCACTAAACATGGAGGTAAGAGATATGGGGAGACCAAGACAAACAAGTGTCAAAGAATAACCACAAATGCTTCGCGGAATCTTGGTACTCAAGTGGACGACCATAAAGTGACAGAGGGACGAAGAACGACCCGTTTCCGAGTAAAAGTCATGGCACAAGTCTTAATAGAAGAGAACTTGAAGGCATGATCGGTGTCAAAGTTTACACGGCATCAATCGCAAGTTGAAGCCGGCGTTGAAGGAGAGGCGAATCATCACCCTGGCAGCAAAGGGTAAGATCATCGACAGAGAGTGGAGAACATGCCTGAAGAAACAGAGGAAAGAAGACCATTGAGGGCAACCAGAAAAAGAATAGTGTTCAGAACACTACCCTGGGGCACACTTTCGTATTGCTGAAAAGAGGCAGAGAGCGCGGTACCACGCCTCACCCGAAAGGAACGACGAGAGAGGAAGCTGCGGAGAAAGAGAGGGAGATGACCACAAAGGCCAAAATAATGAAGCTGGGATAGAATATGATAATGCCAAGTGGTGTCGTAAGCCTTTTCCAGGTCAAAAAGGACTGCAACAACGGAGGTCTTCATAGCAAAAGCAGTACGAATATAAACCTCCAAGTTCACCAGGACATCTGTTGTGCTGCAGCACTTGCAGAAACCAAATTGAGAAGGGGAGAGGAGGTGATGGTGTTCCAGGAACCACATCAGCCGAACGTTAACCATACGTTCAAAGAGTTTGCAGACACAACTTGTGATGGGAATAGGGCGAAAGTCCTTAGGGGATATCTCCAGAGACCCAGCTTTGCAAACAGGGAGTACAACAGCATCGAGCCAGTTCTCAGGGACTGATGACGACTCCCAGATCCGATTATACAGAATCGGTAAATACTGAGACGAGCACGGAGGGAGATGGCGAAGCACCTCATAATGAATGCCATCGGAGCCCGCTGCCATAGAACCGCAGAGGGCCAGGGCAGAACGAATTTCAGAGAGAGAGACAAGGGATCGTTATAGGGAAGTCGAAGACGAGTTCAGAAATCGAAAGAACGAGATTAAAGGACAGGTTTACGAAGAAGGAAAGATTGGGGAAGATGAAGACCAGAGCTAACAGAAGAAAAGTGTGAACCCAGTTCGGTAGCAACCTGCAACGGGTCCGCCACAAGAATACCACGAAGGTGAAGAACAGGTGAAACATCGGGAACGAACTTACCTGCTATCTTTCAGATACGCTTCCAAATCTGTGGTAGAGGAGTTTCGGACGCAATGGTGGAGACATTAGATGCCCAACATTCACGTTTAGCTGTATGGATGGCCCTACGGACCACCGCACTCGCCTTCCGAAAGAAAAAAGAAAAGAATCGGCCATCTACCGACGGCGGTGTCTCTTCCAGGCTGCACGCTTACAGCGGACAGCCCGAGCACAGTCTGCATTCCACCAGGGACCGCACTTCTGTGAACCACGAGAGGAAGAGCGAGGAATAGAGTGGAGGGCAGCGTCGAAGACTGTCATGAAAAAGGATGAGAGAGTGAGGGAGAGGCAGAAGGGAGAGGTCAGAGAGAGCAGCACTGAGGGTAAATAGGTTCCAGTCCGCTTTAGCAAACTGACACCTAGGGAAGGAGAGGGGAGGGGGAAAAAGAGAAAAAGGTAACAAGGATGGGGAAATGGTCACTGCCATGGAGGTCATCAAGAATCTGCTACGTGGAATCTAAGTAAAGAGAAGACGAGCAAAGAGAAATATCAAGACAGGAAAGGGTGCGAGTCCTAGAGTCCAAATGCGTGGGCTCACCAGAACTCAGAAGAGACAAGGAAGAAGAGAGGATAAACGGCTCAAGAAGGCGACCTCGGGTGTTCGTCAGAACGTCCCCCCAAAGAGAATGACGACAATTGAAATCACCCAGCAGGAGCACAGACTCTGGTAAGGAGTCTAGGTGGTGTTTCAGATCAGGAAGAGAAAGCGGGACACTCGGGGGGAGATAAATGGAACAAACTGTTGTTATGATCTCAGCCAGCAGGAGAAACGAGTCTCCCTCCTTGAGAGTTATTCATCAAGCCTGACCTGATTAGAAGGTCTAGCAAATATTGAGGTGGTAACACATGTAAAATAGTTGCTTGGATATGATGAACAATTTAAGATTGTGGGCAGTGAAGAAGAAAACAGATAAATGACTGGCTAGGAGATGTGGACATTTTGCTGGAGGCGTGAGGCTCGCTTCTGGAGGGCTTTGACCTCAATTGAGGCCAGACATCGCAGGGGGAAAGCAGCGCTCCGTTTGAGCTCCCGTCAGTAAGGAACCCCTAGTGATATATCTCGAAGAGAAGAGAAGTGTGCAGACGTACCAGCTGTGGAATCGAGCTGGGGATGTGTGGTCCTAAGTCCTGGGCGACGAGGAATGTTTATTAAACTGCCCAGAGACATTATCGTGGGCCGTGGCAGCGCTCTGACCAAGCTCCGTCAGAGGGAGGAGCGCCCTCGACGAGACAATCTGTGGTAAGCACGATTTAAGCCAGTTCATAGTGATTGCTTGTAGTTAGTCGTGTGCCCAGCGACAGTAGCGATGTTTATTTATAAGTTAGACATGTTTTGGCAAGGCAGAAAGCCTAAAATAAGAGAGTGGAGAGGGAGGAACACGGAGCGACATCCGTCCCCTCTGAGCGCTGGCAGGTGACTGAGAGCTCCCGATGGCGGAGGCCCCTCCCAGCGTGAGTGAGGACCGCCGCCGAGCGAGGTGGAGTATGGACCCGCCCAAAACGGGGGAGTCCACTCTCACAGTATGTAGAGGACAGATAGAGGTTGGAGGCAAACATATTGTGTGATTACTTTTGTTTATGTGTTAAAGGGGAAACATTTTTATTGGAGTGTCGCTGGGTTGCAGGTTTGTCTTTGGGGAAGAAGTTGCTGAGAACTTCGAAGCCAGCACAGATGAAGTAGTTGATGAGACTCCAAGGTAGTGGAGGCGAGGACCTCGAGCTGTGAGGAGAAGCAGTGAAGAGGAGTGTCACGTGCTTCTGTAGAGGTGGTGAAGCACCAAAGTTGCTCGAGGAAACTTCATGGTGTAGCAGCCAAGAGAGCTGTGGAGGAACCTAGCAGAAGGGTGAAGCACCGTAGTTGCTCAAGGAAACTTCATGATAGCAGCCTGGAGGAGCTGCAGAGGATCCTGGTAGTTAAGCCCAGAAGATCCTGAAGATATCAGGGTAGTGAACTTCCAGAGGTGGAAGGGAAGTTCTTGTGGATTACTTGTAGGGAGTTGATAGTGTTTGGTTGTCATTAGCGTGCAAGACGCAGTGAGAGGTGAGTGATTGTTTGCATTCTTATGTCAAGGAGTGTTTTATACTGAAGTTTAGAGTTACAGTCGACGGCTGGATTACCTACAGATGTATGTGTTCTAGGACTGATAGAGTGATCGATTGATCATTGTTGTGTATCAAGGAACATTTATACTGATATATGTTATTGCATTCACATGCTGATTTTCTTTGTACACATTTATAGATACATATATATATATATTCTCTTGCTGATGGTGCAACACAGTATGTAGACTTGATCAACTTGAGGAGGTTGATAGTATCAGGTGGTGAACCAGGAGATAGGATACCACTTGATAAGCTGATGATAGAGTTCTGATGGTGTTGGAGTGCAACCTGATTGTAATAGTATAGAGTATAGCATTCATTATTATTATATGTGTGTATGTATTGTGTATGTGCTTTGTCCAGTAAATGTATTCCAATTCGCTGGTGTTTGCCCTTGTCCTAGTGAGGCTTCCCAGGAAATAGTAAAGGAAGAGAGAGAGAGAGAGAGAGAACCAAGAACCACCGCTGTGGACAGGGTAGGATGGAAGATTAGTAAGTTAAAGGGGATTGAGGAGATCATATCACATAAGGAGAGAGTGGGGAGTCACAGCGGCTCGAGTGGGTGTGTGCACGTGACAACGAGGCTAAGTGTTGGAGCCGCATCCCCTAAATGTGTGACGTTGAGCCCCTCTCCAAGAGTCAGAAGCGCCTAGTGTGATCTCCTAGCGAGGTATAAGCACTCTACCGAGTTGTGGGTTGGGTTGTCTGCAAAAGAGGAACAACACGACAACACCACCAACACACAAATTTAAAATACTGTGTACCATTTCCCCACAAAGATACGAGCAGCAGAACAATGGAGAGGCGAAGGAAAAAGTAAGGGGACAAAGGGAACATCAGCACGCACCAGAAGAGCAAAAGAATTAGGAGCCCCAGCAATGGCTGGGGGAAGGGGGGGAAGAGAGAAAGGAATAGCCACGAAAGCGACCAGGACGAGCACCAAGCATCGGCTCCTGGAGACAGACACAAAGGGGCGAAATCCACGAAATCAGAAGTTGGAGTTCGAGGAAATTGGCGTAATAACCTCGAACGTTCCATTGAAGAACAGACATTGACGAGAAGAGAAAGGACAACAACAGAGAACAAGGAAGAAACAAAGGCGAAAGAGCAACACAGCACGTTAAAGAAGATCAGGGTCAGCATAGTCAGGGTTAGGGGGCATGGGTGAACCGAGCAAAGACGGAGGGAAGGAAGTGGGAGAACAGACCAGAGGTGGGCGGGCGGGGTCCAGAGTAGGAAGAGGAGGAGACAAAGCAGAGGAGCAGTCAAGGACAGCAGCAGGAAGATGAGGAGTAGGAGGAGGGGAGTGCACCTCAGCAAGGACAGCAACCGAGAGAGAAGCAGGGGGCAAAGAAACCTCCATAGCAGGAACAGGCGGCGCAACCACCGAAACGGGAGTGGAAAGAGCAATAGTGTCAATAGTAGGGGCCGAGGAAGAGAGGGAAGCCTTCTTACCCGCCGGGGAGGAGAAAGGAGAGGAGCCAGGCTTACGCTTCTTACTTAGAGACCAGTGTCCCAGCAACTACATTCCGGGCAACAGATTCCACCGTCTCAACAGGAGAAGCTGAACAAGAGCACACACGACGCCCGTTTGGGGAGCGCTGGACATCAGCCCGCACCGACAGGCGGCGGGGAGAGTCAATTGGATGGGAAGGAGGATCAGAGGGAGACAAGGAAGAAGACACAGGAGACATGACAGACCAGGTAGAAAGAAGGGGAACCCCAGACAGAGGACCAGGAGAAGGACCCTTCGGGACAGAACTCAAAGGAGCAGAGGACGTATCAGGGTCCTAGCCCCGGAAACGGTTGCGAGTCTGGGGAAGGTGGGAAGCACGAGGAGAAGGAAGAGCACAACACGCGAGCATAAGAGACGTTAGCATAAGGCGGGAGCAGGCGAACCTGACGCCTCGCCTCAGGAAAAGATAAATGCTCTCGGTGCTTCAAGTTGAGGACAGCTGCCTCAAGCTTGTAATGGATACACACACAGGAGAAGGTAGGATGGGCCTCACCGCAGTTGAAGCAGCAAACCTGGGGAGTAGTGCACTCCGACGTAGAATGACCTTCGCCCCCACACAAAGGACAGAGAGAAACAGTCCCAGAGCAGCGGAGGGCATCATGCCGAAACCTCCAGCACTTGTTACAGAGCCTAGGAGAAGGAATGTACTCCTGGACAGAGCACCTGGCACCAGCAAGAATGACAGAGGGTGGAAAGGTACTACCATCAAAGGTAATCTTCACAACTCGAAGGGGTTAACGGCGACGACTACGAGGGGGACGAGTAAACGTGTCAACCCGGAGGACAGAATGGCCCCTGGGCATCGTGGATATGCCGAATATCATCGTGGCAGTCCTGCAGATTCTGAACACCGATCGAACCTGGAGCGGAAGGAGAATAGTGCCAACACTGGCATTCAACTGAGCGTTCTTTGAGACCCTAACAGGGGTCTCGCCAAGGCAGGATAAGGCAGCCAAGCGGGAATCTGCATCCTGAGAAGCAGCAACAATGACACGTGTACCGAGACGAGTAGGGTTGAAGGTAACAGAGGCATCCACGGAATCAACAAGATGTCGATGAAGGGAGAAATTGTCAGGAGGCGCAGAATCAAGAAGGAGAAGATCAAAGTATTTGGCCTAGGAAGCGGGACCAAACAAGGCTTGATAGGCATCAGAACGGGAAGGAATCGAGCGAGTGTGGCCATGTCGAGAACGGCGTTGAGAACCCCCAGAGAGAGAGAGGGGTTAAAAGGCGCAGTAATTACAATTAGAGATGGAGCCGTGCCAGGGGACGAGGTAGTCACCACTGGGTGCTTGGGGCTCGACCCAATCACAGAGGAGGGAGGGGAGCTGAGGGGAGAAGTCAGAGAGGCCAAAGGATGAGCAAGGTCAGGGCCCAATGCGGCGGAGGCTACAGAGCCTGGTCTTCCAACACGGACCGACTCGGGGGCTTGGTCGCCCACCCCACGAGTATGAGAAGGTAGAGGAGGATCAGAACACAACATAGGTACAAAACTTAAACATTCATTCACGAATGTGCCCCCACGCCCACCATGGAGCCACAATTAGAGGCAGGACACCCAACAAGAAACTATCGCCGATCATGCCGGGGCCTCTTAGGGGTGCGTCGTGAGTATACGCCCCACAAACACCACCTTAAGAACCGTCTGTCCGTCTAAATCGGGTTCAGTGACGAAAGGGGGATTGACAATAAAATGGTCCCCTCACTCTCGACGTTGGGTACTACAGTTCTACGGGTGCAAGAGTATGCCTCCTCAAGCACCCGGACGTCAAAATAGAAGAAGTCGAAAGGAATAACCAAAACATGCAAAAGGTCGGCAGGAAACGACAAGCAGATAGGAGAAGAGGGGGGAGAAAAACGAAACAGAAGGAAAAGGAAAAGTTATTCAGCAAAATTTGAGAGGACAGCAGCAGGAGCACAAGGCTACAAAAGGACAGATGACTGTCCCAAGGAGCATCACACTCTGGCAGCCGTCCACTAAGCCCACCTCACAGCATCAACGAGCTGAACGGGGAGGTCTTCGTCTTAAATAAAACGGTCTTCGTCTTAAATAAAATAATTCGTCTCATTAATAAATAATTCAAAACATGGATTTACAAATGGCCGTTCATGGTTAACAAACTTGCTATAATTTTATTCCAGGACCCTTCCGCTCTCTAGTTCTTGCTGGCACCAGCAACAATAATAGAGGGCAGAAGGGTCCCACAATAGAATTTAGGCTAATTGGCCGATAGTTTGACGCAAGTGATCCATCTCGTTTCTTAAAAATTGATACCACATAAGCAACCTTGCCCGAAACTATGCGTACAAGTGGCTTTAGGTATTGTATATACTAGCTCTATCTATATACCCAACATTATGTTTGTAAAACAACTATGTATGTACTTTTCTTAATAAAATTTACTTTACTGTCATGACTCTGGCACTCTGCCTGACTATTGATTTATTAAATATAGTAGACAGTGTGAGGAGATGGTTCACCAACTCACTTACAATAGTGCTCTTATGCTTGTGGGAGCCAGTACACTTGTTAAGTGCACTTGTTAAGTGGGCGAACTTAAGTTTGGTAACCAGCAACCGAAACATCTAGTGTTTGGGCTCATGTGAGAGCCCCAGTCATCAGCAGTCCAGAAATGCTACCCTGGCCGGGGTAACACGTCTGTGGACATACAATGAGAAAACACGTCATCTCATTGTATGGCATGAAGCGAGACTCCACTTTGCGCGGGAACAGCTAGGCCGCAGGCGTGGGGTGAGCTGTGGGCCTCCCGCGCTCTAGCCACTTGAGTCGTCGTCATGGAAACAGCCGCCATCTTAGTAAACATCTTGAGCCGCCATGATGGTCGGCCATCTTGGAGTTGCCCTAGGGGCTATGCTACACCATCGCTGATTGGATGAGAGGGGTAGGCCGCTGTATGCCTTCCTCTCATTGGTTATTTCGAGGAGGACGCGAAAATCGTCGGTGTAAGCATCATTCTGAACCCAGCTGCCACTCTGTCAAGACGCTTCCCTGTACTCAATTCGGCCAAATTGAAGTATAGGGCGTCGTGGTGGCTGGACTACTCAACTGCTTCACCAAGGACAGCGGTCGTCACAGAATCCAGCCGAAATCGTCGTTTGGAGGGGAGAAAGACATTGTTTACAGTGGGTAGAGGTACAGTGATCTGGGATCGTGGGTAATGTGCATACGAGCAGTAACGGACTCGTAGATCCCATACCAGTGATGATTAGACTTGCTAGTGCTCTGTAGCAGTCAATGGGAATGGGGAAATTCGTGTCAGGCAGATTTCCCATGTTTGTGTTAGACGCTATCGTTGTGCGCGTAACCTGGGTATGAACGCTTCACTTCACCAGTGGGTCGAGGGTGCGAACCGAGCCGTGTTGAGTGGGAGGGGTTCGAGTGTGCGCCAATTGTATGAATAAATACCACGTAAGGTACTACCGCCGCCTACCGCTGCCCTGAGCGAGCCAGCCACCCATAGCGGGGTGCATGATGTATGGGAATGGTGTGTAAGCCGGCAGTGTGAATGAGTAAGTACCTATGTGTGTATTTCTGGTGATCAGTTAGTCTCTGAAAGCTTGAATTCGAGGTCAAGTGTTCTGTCACATTGTCACGCAGCACCTGTGGAGGTGGAGTGAAGTGTGGGCGAGGAGATAATCACTCTTGTTGTCATCTTGTCAGTCCAGAGGGACTTACGTCTTGTGTACACAGACGTACAGTGTGTGTGTACACACGCGAACAGAGTATACATAGATTAACCAAGGATTGAGAGGATGTCCATGTAATAATTATATTATTCCATTGTGGTAATTAATCATTTTTGATCGTCCGTGGGACGGAGTGATATCATTTCCATGTGTAGTCTTGCAGGTGTGGAATTCCAACACTGAGCGCTCAGGTATGTAATGTCATTGATTCCTGGCAATGATTATTGTGGAGTGTACCACAGTGTGATCTAAATTTCTTGTATTGTTCCCAGGGCCGTGACAAGTGTGATTCATATATATATATATATATATATATATGTATTGTGGTTGCAGTATTAACGTAATTTTGGTAGAATTTGGTGAGTGACGAGGCTGTCGGGAGAGACCGCCATCGCTCTGTCAAGTAACGTAACTCTCGAGTGTGTTTATCGGCATGCGTGATCGATAAATCACTCACCCATGTGATCTAAGGAGTGCGAGATCTCCATAGTGTTCCCAATAACATTTGATACCTGTAGGCTACATGTGTCAGCAGTAATTATATATATATATATATATATATATATATATATATATATATATATATATATATATATATATATATATATATATATATATATGTCGTACCTAGTAGCCAGAACTCACTTCTCAGCCTACTATGCAAGGCCCGATTTGCCTAATAAGCCAAGTTTTCATGAATTAATATATTTTCTCTATTTTTTTTCTTATGAAATGATAAAGCTACCCATTTCATTGTGTATGAAGTCAATTTTTTTTTATTGGAGTTAAAATTAACGTAGATATATGACCGAACCTAACCAACCCTACCTAACCTAACCTAACCTATCTTAATAGGTTAGGTTAGGTTAGGTGGCCGAAAAAGTTAGGTTAGGTTAGGTAGGTTACGTAGTCGAAAAACAATTAATTCATGAAAACTTGGCTTATTAGGCAAATCGGGCCTTGAATAGTAGGCAGAGAAGTACGTTCTGGCTACTAGGTACGACATATATATATATATATATATATATATATATATATATATATATATATATATATATATATATATATATATATATATATATGGAAGGGAGTACCACCTCTAGCTGGAAGAAGGGGGACCCATAGCCTCGGAGGAAACCACGCATAACGCATTAGAGGGAATGTTTAGATCCCCTCCAATACAGTTTCTGTGTGCTTTTCTCCTACCACCCCCTTCCTTGAATATTTTTTGTGCTTTATTATGCATTTGATGGTTACAAGATATACATGGGTTGATACAAAAATAATAATGCAAAAAGGTGCTTAAAGGTTATGGATCTCTTGAAGAACACAACAATGGGAAACATTGATGAATGTCACAGACGGGTTCGATCATTGTTGCAAGTCAAACACTTCTTCGAATTCCTCTGAAGTTGGACTAGTGCCCAAGACGCAACAGGCATTTCCCCTCTGAATCGCAACACTGAGGCGCTGGAACAAGAAACTTTTTGCTCTCTGGTCTTTTGTAGCGCTGATCAATTTGTCCCCCAATTCCTTCAGGAACTTCAATGCACATTTTCCCCACGAACCGAGGGTCTCCGAGCCGATCGGAACAAAGCTGTAGCAGTGTGCTAGACCTCTGTATTTAATAATTTTCTGCGATTCCCTGAAAGAAGCAGCACCACCGCTTTCACGTGTGCTGTAGTGGAGGTAGGTACTGGCCAGTGTGGCAGCGCACGTGTAGTCCCATACCACTTGCTTACCATCCTTCCAAGGTAGCAAGGTGACCCCATCAGGGCGCTTCTGAGGGTCGTTAGGTCTGGATAAGTGTGGTTCTCTTTGTGCCGGGCAGCGGGCTGTGGCGAGGCTCCTCTTGATGATGTCGTTGACTTCTTCATGTCTTGCAATTTTACCCTGTGATTTACGACATACCAGACCATGACGACCATATTGGTCTGCCATCGCAGTTCCGCAGATGCACCTATGTTCGGTGAGGATGGGGGCGGCAAGGCGAAGGGCAACTCCAATGCGGAGAGCGTCATGACTGAGGCGAGTTCCCAGGGCTGCATTGGGCACAGCAAATAAAAAATCCCCGGCGTGGGGTGCTGTTACCGCTAGGAGGCGGGCTTTGTTTTCAGCATCAGCGTTGTCAATCATTGCTGTGACAGTCTTTTCCATTATGGGGCTATCCCAGTGGGCCTGCTTGTGGTCTTTTGGGACTTGTGGTCGGGGTTGAGGGTGTGCAATGGTGTCCCATTGTCTGGCTGCTTCGATGAACGTTTGATCACGAGTTCCCGCTGTCTCTCTCATACGCTCTGGTAGGATCTGCCCTACCAATTCGTTGGCTGCTGTACATGAGGATAAGAATGCTGGAAGTGCTACCTCAGTTGCCTTTCGTATGCCTATCCCTCCAAATCTCACTGGTAGTGTTGCTTGGTCCCACTGACTGTCATCTAAATCTAGGTTGAGCGCCTTCCTGAATATTGACCTGAGGAGCTCATCATATTGATTTAGAAGTGGGTTGCCAAAAGTTGGTGCACACCTTAAGAAGTATGTTAGCCTGGGCAGGGTAAGGCACTTTGTGAGAAGGTAGAGGGCATCGTGGGAGTCCAAGTCCCCAATTCTCTCTTCCATCCTCTTTAGGTCTCTAAACTTTTCGTCAAGGACTGCAGCAATGGCATTGTGGCCCAGAGGTGCTCCGAGTAGTGTGCTGTCGGTAGGTTTAACGACTGAGGCTTCTGGTAGAACTGATTTCACTGCTCTAATGATTACTTCACTAGATGCAATAATTTCGCACTTGGAGGGGCTAAGAACGAGACCCATGGACTCCCCCCGTGTCTTCACCAGCTGTAAGTCTTCTAGCAGGGAATCTTGTGTGCCTGCCAGAGTGCCGTCATCCAGGAACCAGATGTTGAGCTCGCTGGACAGTCTGGTTGTAATTTCTCGAACCGCTATGCAAAAGAGGAACGGTGCAAGTGGGTCACCCTGTTGAATTCCCTCTGCTGAGGTGACTTCATGTTTGCCAAACAGGAGGGTTGAGTCTTTGCTGTAGCCTGCTGACACAAACGGGAGAATGCTTGGGCAATGTTCCTGGACTGCAGTGAGGATTGCTTCCCTTTTGACCGAGTTGAAAGCGTTTTTAAAATCTAATTTTACTACTGCCTGGTCTTCAGTAAGAGAGCTAATGTAGGCTCGTGCAGCATGAGCCGCTGCTTCACAGCCTTGGGGGACTCCAAACCCCAGCTGGTTGGGTTGCAGCATGGTGGCTGCTTCCGTTCGGATACTTCTGACAGCAGCCCTTGCAACTAGGCGGCGAAGGGTATTACCAACGGCAATGGGTCTGATTCCTCCCCCCTTCTTTTTGAGGGCACATAGGGATGCACCAAAGAAGAATGGTTTGATTTCATCAGGGATTAACCCGGCGAGGCAGTTGTTGACAAACGTTGTGATTTCTGTCAGGAGCGCTTCTGCAGCTGGGCCAAGAACAGGGTTCACCATTTCCTTCACATGTTGAGGTCTTACCCCTGTGTAGCCTCCTGAGGAGCCCGGGGGAAATGAAACGATAGCTTTATAAACCTCTGACTCCCGGAGGACGAGAGGTTCCTGATTAGGGGCGAGCCTGACCTGTGGGGGAGGTCCACCTACTGCCCTGACGGGGTGTTTTTCTCTCAGTGCTTGGGCTGTGGTTTCATCCCTGGGCAAAATTTTGTCCTCACTTGTGATTAACCTGAGTGCCCCGACTGTATTGCCCTCTTCAATTTTCTTGCTGACTTGGGTACCTAATTTTCTGTTGTCGCTGATTGTCGTACTTGGTCTGCCTCGGCGGTGTTTGGTGTGTTTGGGGAGGCGGACTAGGTTGTCAGCCCTCGGAAAATCCCTAATTGCTTTATTGACGGATGAGGCCAGTGTCTTGCCTCCTCTGTCTGGTACACCTAAGCATGCATTGCCAAAAAGTAACAGATTGTGCCAGGCTTTGATGGTATCAGGTGCAACAAGGTTATTTGACCCTCTGTTGACTTTTGCGATGAGGTCCGTGTATTTCCCTGCAGCAAAAGAGCGAGAGGCCTTTGGGATGTGGGTGAGTGTCCTGGTTGACGTTGCTTTAATTGCCTCTAGCAGGTCGTCTGTTGCAATGTAATCTGTTGCGATTTGTACTGGTGCAACAGGCTCCTGAGTGCTGCCTCCTCCCACGGGAGGCCTCCCTGACCCAGGACAGTCACCATGCTGGCGTATGACTCTGGAGACAGAGTTGATGCTGACGATGTTCCCACAACCACTGCATGTGCCTCTCCTTTGATTGGCTTCGGGAGGGGTGAGCTGGCTGGTAGCGGCTTCTTCTTATATATATATATAATCAGTGTCATGGTACCCAGTGTTATTGTTATATTTACTGTGTGGTGATTGAAATATTTTGACCTATGTTCTAGGGGTTATTGAGAGCACTGGGGTCATTTGCAACATTAAGCAAGTAAGTGTCAGCAGTATTCTAATGTTTGGAAATTAGAGTACTTGCCGTGTGTGTTATTGCAAAGGGGTTGTTATTTGATGGTGATTGTTGCTAGTGTTGAGCATCACCGTATGTGATTGCAGTTCAGTAAAGTCATTGTGGGGCAGTGTTCTAGAGGGTTCAGGTCCTGTATGTTATTTTACTAGGTTCTGCAGTATTGTCATTGTAACGTAAATCACTGATTTGTTAGTGTGATTTGTCATTGTCGTGGGTGAACTCGGCTGTAGACGAGTACTTGGGTACACATATATTCTCCTGGTTATCTGGTAGGACATCGAAGTCCAGTATTCAGTGAGGTGATTGCGAGACAATTAATATAACGTAACCAAGGGAACGCCCATTGCTTTAAGAGAATTGGTTCTTTGACAATTTGAGTAACGTAGAATACGTTTGGGTTAATTTACTTTCCTGCAAGCAGCTACGGTAGTCTCGAGGAGCCTAGCCATCAGCCAGATAAGAATTAGAGTATTGTCTGTCGTAATTAACGGTCAGTGGGCCGGGTAATTGATGTGTTTCAGGAAGTCAAAGTAATTAACCTCGATCCTTGTTTGATCGACTCACACGAAGGCTCCATTGTTCCATTAACGTAACGTCATTATTTATCTGCCCGGAAGTACCGGCACTTGATTGACTCGTGGGAAGAGTAACGTCATTTTAGAATAACGTAAACGTGGTGCTAATTACTGTTATTAGCCACCTGAATTGGTCTGAGTATGGAAGGCTCAGACGGAATTCATACCTTAATGTAAATTGCTGAGCCAGTGTGAAAGGTTGCGTATTTTAATTGTTTAATTATTGATCTTGAGGATAGTAATTAATTACTCTAAAGGTAATTACGAGTGATTACCGTTCTCTTAGCACTTTGGACATTGTAAATCAGAGTTTACCATCCCTGAGTGATTAGTAACCGATTAACGTAAATTAACGTAACTAGTAAAGAGATTAATCAGCTGTCTGGTAGTACAGGGATTAAGGGGATTTTCTCACTGAATGCTCGACGGGTAGAGTGTTGTGTAATTTCCGCGTTACTCGTGACAGTTGTAAGAGTTATTAAATTAACGTAAATGTTATTGTGTTTTTAACGTAAATCAATTGTTATTGGTTGTTGATCGTCCGTGGGACGGAGTGTTAACATAAGGAGTAATTTGAGGAAGGGTGCTGGAGTTGCCAGTGAACCCATTAGTTATTGTTGTCATTGGAAGACAACTGATTTGATTGCATTGCAACCGCCATTGTAGGTGTAGACTGCACTGAGGCGTAGAACAGTTAGGAGGTTACTGGAGACGTGTTTCAGAACCTACTGTGTCATTTGTTGTAATTGTGATTATAGATCTGTTAGTTCTTGTTTCTTGTTGATTCCTCTGTGGTCACACTTATGTTCGAGTTAGTTCATTATGCAGTCCGAGGGGCTGGTGTCTAGCTGTCATTGATAGTGTCACAGGAAGGATTTCGAGTAACGTCATTGACATTTCTTTTTGTTTTGTTGTAGTAGTTAGTACTTTATTGAATAAACTAAGTTGTTATGGTTTCTCTTTTCGTTACACCCCACACATTATTATTGTGATGCAAGTGTTCTTCACACTCGACTAATAAAATTGAGACTGATTCTGAGCTTTGGACCAAATATACGGCACCACACAACAATAAATTATTGTTGTGAGAGCCCTTGACCTACTTGCTAGATTCGCTTCGGCGAATGGCGAAGGTCGTCGGCCTAGTGGAGGGGATTTCAATTTTCATTGGGGTCTCGGCGTTTGCTCGCGCCTAGTCAATTGTTCATACATGGTCCCAAAGTGAGGAATGAGCTGCTTACTACACTGGTGTGTTAGCTAAGCAAGTCCTTCCTCAGGCGACCTAATTGAATATCACGACAGGAATAAAGGTTAAAGAATAAAGAAAGTTCTTAGAAATTTTCCGAGCTCAATTCCTTATACCAATTTCATTTTATTCCAATCTCAAAAACAAACTCTCACAGACAGTGGCTCACAAAGCTCCTCTTTGCATTGTTTAAGCGCCCTGGCAAACACTTCACCCGGCCTGGGGATTTGTTTGGTTTGAGTTTTCCTATATGTTTAATAACATCCTCCCTGGTAACTGCTGAATTAGTCAATCTGTCCTCGTCCCCACCCCCAGACTTGTTAGGCTGAAAGCATAGAGTTAAGTTTCTCTTTAGTAAATAGAGATAAAAAATTTATTAAAAATACTACCCATCTATCATTATTAATTATCTGACGTGTCTCAGTTTTTCAACCCGTTCTCGCACTTTCTTACAGCCAATATTGACTTATTAAATGCGTGCATATGTGACATACTTAAGTCAATATTGACTATACGAAAGTGCGAGAACAGGTTGCAGTTTTTAATGGACCATCCTATCCTATCCTTTCCCTAATCTTTGTTCGATGTAACTGAAAAAAACAAAAATTTATCTTTGCTTGCCCTGCTATGCGAACTTCATAGTTACATTTGCCCTCCTTATCCCTAACATTTCTAACCTGTTGGTCGAGTTCTTGTTCTAAATTGACTTCCCCATTCTCCATCTTTTTATACCAAGCTCTTTCTACCTATAAGGTTCTTCAGATCCTTTGTTATCTATTTCGAGTCATTAGTATTCGATCTACTCAATTTGTATGGTATAATACATTCCTATGATTTGCTTAGAACATTTTTAAATAAAATATATTTTGAATCAAGATCGATATCTCTTTTCACATCACCCATCGCTGGGTTCACCTCTCGCTCCAAGATCAGCCAACCCCCCAACCCCATGACTTCCCAATCTATATAACCCAAAATATTTCTTAGGCATCAAAATCTATTCGAGAATCTGAACAGATTTTTTCCTACAAATCTATTCCATTCTATACTAATCTGATATAGTTGTGATCACTGTTCCCTAACTCACTCCCTCTTTCGCTGTCATTAATTTGCGTTTCCCTGTTACTTAATACCAAGTTTAAAATATTTTCCCTCGTTGGTTCCTTAATGTGTTGCATAAAAAAGCATTCGTCACTTAATTTAGAAAATCTTCTGGTTCATTATTCCCTGCTCACTTAAACCAGTTTATTACACGAAAATTAGTCACCCATGACAAATGCTGTTAGACCTAATAAGTAATTATCAAAAGAAGGCACCAAACCGGGAAGGCTATGTAGCACCACCAAATGTGCGAAATAATCAGAGGGCGCTAAATATCACCAAGGATGTCAATGCGAAAACAGAAACGCATAAGGCAAACCATATCAAAAGTGTCCGATTGACCAAGGATTCTATCGATGGACAAGTGACAGCGAGGACGGTTGAAAACCAAGACACGCTCTTCCTGGAAGTCAGGACACTCAAATAGAATGTGCACGACTGTAAGAGGAACAAAGCAATTTGGACAATAAGGAGCAAGGCGACGGTCCATTAAGTGACCGTGAGTTAAACGTGTATGGCCAAGACGTATCCTAGCCAGAACCGTTTGCCACTGCCGGTTACGGTGGTAGGAGGAAGGCCGCAGGGGACACACGACCCTTAAGAGTACGCAGTTTGTTACCAAAAACAGAAGACCAACAACCCTGCCAAAGGGATAGGATGGAGGAATGAATAACGGGTAAAAGTCGGAATACGGAATACCTTTATGAGAGAAGAGACAAGTGCGGATTGCTTCCTTAGTGGCAGCATCCTCACACATTTAAAGAGACTCCAACATGGCTGGGAACCCAGTAAAACTCTACCGACTTAAATTTACTGGAGATAAACAACCAATGTTAAATCTCAATGATCACTGGGTAGACCGGATTAAAGGACCCCAAAGACATGAGGG
Organism: Procambarus clarkii; assembly: GCF_040958095.1. Classification (NCBI taxonomy): domain Eukaryota; kingdom Metazoa; phylum Arthropoda; class Malacostraca; order Decapoda; family Cambaridae; genus Procambarus; species Procambarus clarkii. The sequence goes on from NC_091168.1 coordinate 1,188,042, forward strand.
CACTACGAGAGTCAACTACCACCACAAAGGAGGATTGACAACGAGAAAACAGGAGACGAAGAGCATGTAGAATAGCATAAAGTTCTGCTGTGAAGATGCTAGCCTCCGGAGGGAGGCGACACATAAGTATGGTCAGGAAAAACAACAGTAGCTCACACCGGCAGCAGACTTTGACCCATCGGTGAAGATTGAAACGGAGTGGGAGTGCGAAGAAAAGTGCTCAAGGAAAAGGCGTTTCAGGACTGTAGGAGGGGTAAAAGTTTTAGTGATGAAGGTCAGGGTAGTACAAAATTTGGTAAAGGGGACCATCCTCGGGGGCAAAAACGGAACAATACGAGGAGAAACCTTGGTAAGACGAATTGAAAGAGAATCTTGTAAGCAAGACAAACGGACAGAAAGAGGAAGGTGGTGAAGTGGAACAGTAACCAATGGAGGGGTAAAAAGTCAAAGCATGACAGAGGCGAGAGTAAGGATGTGGTAAGGACCTTGCAAGATAGCGAAGACAGTAGTGATCACGGAGGTCCTGAAGAGAAAGGAAGCCAGTGTCAGCGTACAAGCTGAGGGTAGGAGTGGAATGAAAAGCACCAGAGCCGAGGCGCAACCTAGTGTGGTGCAAAGGATCAAGACGGCAAAGAGTATTAGGAGAAGCAGAAGAGTATACAGGGCAACCATAATTGAGTTTAGACGGGACGAGAGATGAGTGCAAATAGAGGCGTGTGCGCCCACCCACACCCCAAAATGTATGGGACAAAACCTTCAGGAGGTTAAGGGCCTTAGAGCATTCAACTCTGAGGTAGGAGATATGGGTCGACCAGGATAAACGAGTGTCAAAGAATAACCCCAAAAGCTTTGCGGAATCTTTGTACACAAGGGGATGACCATGAAGTGACAGAGGGGGACGAAGAACGACCCCCTTCCGAGCAAGTCAAAGCAAAAGCTTTGGTTGTAGAGAACTTGACGCCATGATTGGTGGCCCAAGATGACACGGCATCAATCGCAAGTTGAAGCCGCCGTTGAAGGAGAGGCGAATCATCACCTCGACAGCAAAGAGTAAGATCGTCAACATAAAGAGCGGAGAAGATAACAGAAGGGTGGGAGGAAAAGGCGACCATTGAGGGGAACCAGAAAAATAGTGCTCAGAACACTACCTTGGGTCACACCTTCGTACTGCCGAAAAGTAAGTAAGTAATTATCAAGAGAAGGCACCAAACCGGGAGTACTGCCGAAAAGAGGCAGAGAGAGTGGCGCCAAGCCAACTTCTAAAGGAACGACGAGAGAGGAAGCTTTGGAGGAAGAGAGGGAGATTACCACGAAGACCGAAAGAACGAAGCTGGGACAGAATATAATATTTCCAAGCCGGGTCATGAGCCTTTTCCAGGTCAAAAAGGACAGCAACAATGGAGGTCTTCGCAGCAAAAGCAGTACGAATATAGACCTCCAAGTTCACCAGGACATCAGTCGTGCTTCGGCACTTGCGAATCCAAATTGTTAAGGAGATGGGTGGTGATGGTGTTCCAAGAACCACATCAGACGAACCTTCACCATACGCTCAAAGAGTTTGCAGACAACTCGTGAGGGCAATATGGCAGAAGTCCGTAAGGGAAGTACCGAGAGAACCTGGTTTCCGAATACGCAGTACAACGGCATCCAGCCAGTCCTCAGGGACTGACGACGACTCCCAGACCTGGTTATATAGACTCAGTAAAGACAGAGACGTGCACGGAAAGAGATGGCGAAGCATCTCATTGAACATCATCAGAGCTCGCTGCTGTAGATCCGCAGAGGGCCAGGGCAGAACGAAGATCAGAAAGAGAGAAAAGATCATTATTGGGAAGACGGAGATGAGTGTGGAAATCTAAGGGATGAGATTGGAGAACAGTCTTACGAAGGAAGGAAGGATTGAGGAAGACAAGAACCAGAGCTAACAGTAGAAAAGTGGGAACCCAGTTCGGTCGCGACCTGCACTGGGTCCGCCACAAGATTACCACTGAGGTGGAGAATCGGCGAGACATCGTGAAAGAACTTACCAACAATCTTGCGGATCATCTTCCAGATCTGCGGCAGAGGAGTATCGGACGTAATGGTGGAAAAAAAGGATTTCCAATTCTCACGTTTAACTGTATGGATGGTCCTACGAGCTACCGCACTAACCTTCCAGAACAAAAAAGAAACGGCCGTCTGCCGGCGTCGGTATTTCTTCCAGGGTGCACGCTAACAGCGGACAGGTCGAGCACAGTCTGAACTCCACCAGGGAACGCACTTCCGCGTGCCTCGGGAGGTAGAACGGAGGGCAGCGTCGAAGAATGTGTCATGAAAAAGGAGGAGGGCGCGAGAAAGAGGAAGAGAAGAGTGGTCAGAGAGTTGAACGGAGGGAGAATAGGTTCCAGTCAGCCTTGGCAAACTGCCACCCTGGAAGGAGAGGGGAGGGCGAGAGAAAAAGGGAAACGAGGATGGGGAAATGATCACTGTTATGGAGGTCATCAAGAACCCGCCACGTGAAATCTTTCACGTGAAATACAGGAAAGGGTGCGAGTCCGAGAGTCCACATGAGGGGGCTCAAAAGAATTCAGAAGAGATAGAGAAGAAGCGAAGATGATCGGTTCGAGAAGGTGGCCTCGGGTGTGTCAGAACATCACCCCAGAGGGTTATGTCGACAGTTTAAATCACCCAAAAGGATCACTGGCTCTGGCAAGGAGACCAGGAGGTGCTTATGTAAGTAATTATCAAAAGAAGGCACCAAACCGGGAAGGCTATGTAGCACCATCAAATGTGCAGAATAATCAGAGAGCGCTAAATATCACCAAGGATGCCAATACGGGAACAAAAACGCATAAGGCGAACGATATCAAAAGTATCCGAGTCACCAAGAATTCTATTGAGGGACAGGTGACCGCGAAAGGCGGTCAGAAAGCAAGACACACGCTCGTCCTGGAAGTCAGGACATTCAAGGACATGCACGACTGTAAGAGGGACAATGCAACTAGGACAATAAGGAGCAGGGTGGCGCTCCATCAAGTGAACATGGGTTAAGCGAGTATGGCCAATACGCAACCTCGCCAGAGCCGTTTCCCAACGCCGGTTACGGTGGGAGGAGGACGGCCACGAGGAAACACAATATTTCAGTGTACGTAGTTTGTTACCAGTAACAGACGACCAAGAAGCCTGCCAACGGGTAAGGACAGAGGAATAGATAACCGGGTAAAAGTCGGAATATGGAATACCTTTACGAGAGATGGGACAAGAGCGGACAGCTTCCTTGGCGGCAGCATCCACACGCTCATTTAAAGACACACCAATATGGCTGGGAACCCAACAAAACTCAACCGACTTAAATTTACTGTGAACAAGAAACAGCCAATGCTGGATCTCGACAACTACTGGATGAACCGGATTAAAGGACCCGAGAGCCATGAGGGCACTACGAGAGTCAACAACAACTACAAAGGAAGACTGACAATGAGAAAGCAGGAGACGAAGAGTATAGAGAATAGCATAAAGCTCCGCTGTAAAGATGCTAGTCTCCGGAGGTAAGCGACACATATAAGTGCGATCAGGAAAAACAACAGAGTAGCCAACACCATCCGCAGACTTAGACCCATCGGTAAAGACAGAAACGGAGTGGGAGTGAGAAGAAAAGTGCTCGAGGAAAAGGCGTTTTAGAACCGTAGGAGGGGTAAAAGCTTTAGTGATACGGGTCAAGGATGTACAAAACCGCGGAAGAGAGACTCTCCAAGGGGGCAAAGAAGGAACAACACGAGGAGAAACATCAGAAATACGAACGGAAAGAGAATCCTGTAGGCGAGATAACCGGACAGAAAGAGGGAGGTGGTGAAGAGGAACAGGAACCGCAGGAGGGGTAAAAGTTAAAGCACGACAGAGGCGAGAGGAAGGATGTTGCAAGGACCGCGCAAGATAGCGAAGACAGTAGCGATCACGGCGGTCCTGGAGAGACAGGAAGCCAGTGACAACATACAAGCTAAGGATGGGAGTCGAACGAAAGGCACCAGAACTGAGGCGCAACCCAGTATGGTACAAAGCATCAAGACGGCGAAGAGTAGAAGGAGAAGCAGACGAGTAAGCAGGGCAACCATAATCGAGCTTAGACAGGACGAGAGAGGAATGTAAAGCAAAGAGAATGCGCCTATCTGCCCCCCAAGAAGTATGGGACAAGACCCGAAGGAGGGTAAGGGCCTTAGAGCACTCAACACGGAGGTAAGAGATATGGGGAGACCAAGACAAACGAGTGTCAAGGAATAACCCCAAAAGCTTCGCGGAATCTCTGTATTCAAGGGGATGACAATAAAGTGACAAAGAGGGACGAAGAACGACCCGTTTCCGCGTAAAAGTCATGGCACAAGTCTTAGAAGTAGAGAACTTGAAGCCATGATCAGTGGCCCAAGATGACACGGCATCAATTGCAAGTTGAAGCCGGCGCTGAAGGAGAGGCGAATCATCACCCTGACAACAAAGGGTAAGATCATCGACATAGAGAGCGGAGAAGACACCAGAAGGAAGAGAGGAAAGAAGACCATTGAGGGCAACCAGAAAAAGAGTAGTGCTCAGAACACTACCCTGGGGCACACCTTCGCATTGCTGAAAAGAGGCAGAGAGAGCGGTACCAAGGCGCAACCGAAAGGAACGACGAGAGAGGAAGCTGTGGAGAAAGAGAGGGAGATGACCACGAAGGCCAAAAGAATGAAGTTGAGATAGAATATGATATCGCCAAGTGGTGTCGTAAGCCTTTTCCAGGTCAAAAAGGACGGCAACAACGGAGGTCTTCGCAGCAAAAGCAGTACGAATATAGACCTCCAAGTTCACCAGGACATCTGTCGTGCTGCGGCACTTGCGGAAACCAAATTGAGAAGGGAGATGAGGTGATGGTGTTCCAGGAACCACATCAGACGAATGTTAACCATACGTTCAAAGAGTTTGCAGACACAACTTGTGAGAGCAATAGGGCGAAAGTCGTTAGTGGAAGTACCCAGAGACCCCGGTTTGCGAACAGGGAGGACAACGGCATCGAGCCAGTCCTCAGGGACTGACGACGACTCCCAGATCCGATTATACAGACTCAGTAAATACTGAGACGTGCACGGAGGGAGATGGCGAAGCATCTCATAATGAATACCATCGGAGCCCGCCGCCGTAGAACCGCAGAGGGCCAGGGCAGAACAAAGTTCAGAGAGAGAGAAGGGATCATTATAGGGAAGCTGAAGATAAGTGCAGAAATCTAAAGGACGAGACTCAAGGACAGGTTTACAAAGAAGGAACGATTGGGGAAGATGAAGACCAGAGCTAACAGAAGAAAAGTGGGAACCCAGTTCGGAAGCGACCTGCAACGGGTCCGCCACAAGAGTATCATGGAGGTGAAGGACCGGTGAAACATCGGGAACGAACTTACCCGCTATCTTGCGGATACGCTTCCAGATCTGGGTCAGAGGGGTTTCGGACGTAATTGTTGAGACATAAGATGCCCAACATTCACGTTTAGCCGTACGGATGGCCCTACGGGCCACCGCACTCGCTTTCCGAAAGAAAAGAAAAGAATCGGTCGTCAGCCTACGGCGGTGCCTCTTCCAGGCTGCACGCTTACAGCGGACAGCCCGAGCACAGTCCGCATTCCACCAGGGATCGCACTTCCGTGGACCCCGAGAGGAAGAGCGAGGAATAGAGCGGAGGGCAGCGTTGAAGACAGTGTCATGAAAAAGGAGGAGAGCGCGAGAGAGAGGCAGAAGGGAGAGGTCAGAGAGAGCAGCACTGAGGGTAACTAGGGTCCAGTCCGCCTTGGCAAACTGCCACCTAGGGAAAGATAGGGAAGGGCGAAAAGAGAAAAAGGAAACAAGGATGGGGAAATGATCACTTCCATGGAGGTCATCAAGAACCTGCCACGTGAAATCCAAGTAAAGAGAAAAAGAGCAGAGAGAAAGATCAAGACAAGAAAGGGTGCGAGTCCGAGAGTCCAAATGAGGGGGCTCACCAGAATTCAGAAGAGACAGGGAAGAAGAGAGGAGAAATGGCTCAAGAAGGCGACCCCGGGTATTCGTCAGAACGTCACCCCAAAGAGAATGACGACAATTGAGGTCACCCAGTAGGAGCACAGGCTCCGGCAAGGAGTCTAGGAGGTGTTTCAAATCAGGAAGAGAGAGCGGGACACTCGGTGGGAGATAAATGGAACAAACTGTGTACCATTTCCCCACAAAGATACGAGCAGCAGAACAATGGAGAGGCGAAGGAAAAAGTAAAGGAAAAAGTAAAGGAACAAAGGGGACATCAGCACGAATCAAGAGAGCAGAAGAATTAGAAGCCCCAGCAATGGCTGGGGGGGGGAGAGAGAAAGGAATGGCCACGAAAACAACCAGGACGAGCACCAAGCATCGGCTCCTGGAGACAGACACAAAGGGGCGAAAACCGCGAAATCAGAAGTTGGAGTTCGAGGAAATTGGCGTAATAACCTCGAACGTTCCATTGAAGAATAGACAACGACGAGAAGAGAAAGGACAAAAACAGAGAAGAAGGAAGAAACAAAGGCGAAAGAGCAACAGAGCACGTTAAAGAATTTCAGGGTCGGGATCAGGGTCAGCAAAGTCAGGGTTAGGGGGCATGGGTAAACTGAGCAAAGACGGAGGGAAGGAAACGGGAGAGCAGATCAGAGGTGGGCGGGCGGGGTCCGGAGGAGGAGGAGGAGGAAGAGGAGGAGACAACGGAGAGGAGCAGTCAAGGACAGCAGCAGGAAGAGGGGGAGTAGAGAGAGGGGAGCGCACCCCAGCAAGAGCAGCAACCGAAAGGGAAGCAGGGGCCAAAGAAACCTCCATAGCAGGAACAGGAGGCGCAATCACTGAAACGGGAGGGGAAGGAGCAACAGAGCCAGAAGTAGGAGCTGAGGAAGAAAGCGAAGCCTTCTTACCCGCCGGGGAGGAGGAAGGAGAGGAGCCAGGCTTACGCTTCTGACTTAAAGAGACTGGTGTCCCAGCAACTACGTACCGGGCAACGGATTCCAGTGTCTCAACAGGAGAAGCTGAGCGAGAGCACACACGACGGCCGTTAGGAGAGCGATGGACATCCGCTTGCACCGACAGGCAGTGGGGAGAGCCGAGAGATGGAGGAAGAGGATGGGAAGGAGGATCGGAGGGGGACGAGGAAGAAGACACAGGAGACATGACAGATCGGGTTGAAAGAAGGGGAACCCCAGACAGATGACCAGGAGGGGGACCCCTCGGGACAGAACACAAAGGGACAGAGGAGGGGGCAGTGGGCGTATCAGGGTCCAAGGCCCGGAAACGGTTGAGAGTCTGAGGAAGGGGGGAAGGACGAGGAGAGGAAGAGCGCAACACGCGAGCATAAGAGATGTTAGTATAAGGCGGGAGCCGGCGAACCTGGCGCCTCGCCTCAGGAAAAGATAAACGCTCCCGGTGCTTCAGGTTGAGGACGGCTGCCTCAAGCTTGTAATGGACACAGGCACGGGAGAAGGTAGGATGGGCCTCACCGCAGTTGAGGCAGCGAGCTTGGGGAGAAGTGCACTCCGACTTAGAGTGACCTTCACTCCCACACAAAGGACAGAGAGAGACAGTCCCAGAGCAGAGGAGGGCACCATGCCCAAACCTCCAGCACTTGTTACAAAGTCGAGGAGAAGGAATATACTCCTGGACATAGCACCTAGCACCAGCAAAAATGACAGAGGATGGAAGGGTCCTACCATCAAAGGTGATCTTCACAACACGAAGGGGTTGACGGCGACGACCACGAGGGGGACGAGTAAACGAGTCAACCTGGAGGACAGAATGGCCTTGGGCATCAAGGATATGCCGAATATCATCGTGGCAATCCTGCAGATTCCGAACACCGGTTGCAACATGGGGTGGGAGGAGAATAGTGCCAACACTGGCATTCATCTGAACGTTCTTGGAGACCCGAACAGGGATCTCACCAAGGCAAGATAAGGCAGCCAAGCGGGAAGCCGCATCCTGAGAAGGAGCAGCAACGACACGTGTACCGAGACGAGAGGGGTTGAAAGTAACAGACGCATCCATGGAGTCTACAAGATGCCGATGGAGGGAGAAATCGTCAGGAGGCGCAGAATCAAGAGGGAGGAGATCAAAGTATTTGGCCCATGAAGCAGGACCAAACAAGGCCTGATACGCATCAGCATGGGAAGGAATCGAGCGAGTGCGGTTGGGGCGCGAACGGCGTTGAGAACCCCTAGAGAGAGAGGGGACAAAAGGCGCAGTAGTCACAACGAAAGACTTAGCCACACCAGGGGACGAAGTGGTCACCACCGGGGGCTGAAGGCTCGACCCAACCACAGAGGAGAGAGGGGAGCTGGGGGAAGAAGTCAGGACGGTCAAAGGAGGAGCAAGGTCGGGGCCCAATGCAGCGGGAGCTACAGAGCCTGGTCTTCCAATACAGGCCGACTCGGGGGCTTGGTCGCCCACCCCACGAGCCTGAGAGGGTACAACGGAAACATTCAACGACAGAGACGAAAAGTGATAAATTCATCCATGAATGTGCCCCCATACCCACCATGGACCCACAATTAGAGGCAGGACACCCAACAAGAAGCTATCGCCGATCATGCCGGAGCCCCCTTGGGGTGCGTCGTGAGTATACGCCCCACAAACGCCACCTTAAGAACCGTCAGTCCGTCGAGATCGGGTTCAGCGACGAAAGGGGGATCGACAATAAAAGGTTCCCCTCGCTCGAGACGTTGGGTACTACAGTTCTACGGGTGCAAGAGTATGCCTCCTCAAGCACCTGGGCGTCAAAATAGAAGAAGTCCAAAGAAATAATCCAAAACAAGCAAAAGGTCGGCAGGAAACGACAAGCAGATAGGAGAGGAGGGGGGAGAAAAACGAAACATAAGGAAAAGGAAAAGCGATCCGGCACAATTGGAGAAGACAGCAGCAGGAGTGCAAGGCCAGAAAAGGACAGAGGACTGCCCAATGGAGCATCACACTCCGGCAGCCGTCCACCAAGCCCCCTCACGACGCCAACAAGCGGGATGGGGAGGGGGCTCTGGAGGTAAGCGACAAGTGCAATCAGGAAAAACAACAGTAGCCAACACCGTCCGCAGACTTGGACCCATCGATGAAGACGGGAACAGAGCGGGAGTGAGAAGAAAAGTGCTCAAGGAAAAGGCATCTCAGAACTGTAGGAGGGGTTAAAGCTTTGTGATGTGGTTCAAGGATGTACAAAACTTTGGAAGGGGAACTCTCCACGGGTCAAGAAGAAACAATATGGGGAGAAACATTAGAAATACGAACGAAAAGAGAATCCTGTTAGCGAGATAATCAGGCAGAAAGAGGGAAGTGGTGAAGAGGAACAGGAACCATAGGAGAGGTAAAAGTCAAAGCATGACGGAGGCGAGAGGAAGGATGTAAGGACCGCGCATGATAGCGAAGACAGTAGCGATCACGGCAGACCTGGAGAGATAGGAAGCCAGTGTCAACCGGGATTCTAACGAAAGGCACTAGAGCTGAGGCACAACCCTGTATGGTGCAAAACATCATGACGGCAAAGAGGAGGAGGAGAAGCAGACGAGTAAGCAGGGCAACCATAATGGAGTTTAGACAGGACGAGAGGGGAGCATGCCCTTATCCTTCCTCCAAGAAGTATGGGACAAAACCTTAAGAAAGGGCAAGGGCCTTAGAACATTCACCTAGGAGGTAAGATATATGGGGTGACCAAGACAATCTGTGGGACATTTGGGGCTTGACTCTATTTATTTAAATATTAATGTAATGAAAATTAATTACGAAGGACCACCCGCTTATATAGTAAAGAGGGAAACTAATAAAATGGGATCATTAAAAAATTCCTAGAAGAACCAGTAACTATGGATAAAATACTAGAAAATATAATCACTTGTATAATTAATGGGCTGTATATAATTTAACTGAATCAAAGCCTCAAACACCTACATTGGGGGGGTATTACTATTCACACGTAAAGAGGCAAATGTATGCTTTCACTGGTATCTTGTCTGGGTTGCCAGTGAGAAGTAAGGCTCCTGTGTAATCAACACCAGTGGTTTCAAAAGGACGAAGATGAACCACTCTTTCTTCAGGGAGTGGTGGAGGTCCTGGGTAAGGACATACTCTAGCATCGTATCTTTTACAGACTACACAGAATTTAATTATTGACTTGACTGTCTGACGACCTTGAGGAAGCCAGTACTTTTGTCTAAGGTCGGTGAGAGTATCTAACACTCCACCATGTAAAGTACCATATTGATGGTGATGTAAAACTAGAAGTTTAGTGATGATGTGGTGACGTGGTAGAAGAATTGGATTCTTTGTGTCCAGATCAATTTTTGCATGAAGCAAACGTCCTCCACATCTTAGTATATTATGAGTGTTGGTATCATACCAGATACCTAGAGACGTAGTTAATTTATCTGGAAGATTTTCATATTCGCTTCCATATGTCTCTTGTTGTGCACGTTTGATCCAGTAGAGGATAGGATTGGGAAACTTATGTCGAATTCCTATCTTAGCAAGAAAGTCAAACACATGTGCAGTCACTCTTAATAACTTACTTAAGTTAGAATAATGGTGAGGATCTGTGGCTAAGATTCGTTGAGGTTCTGGTTCTTTCATGGGAGTGGTGATATTGGTCACTATGACTTGTGGCTTTTGTTTGGGCCACTGACCACCAACAAGCCATGAAGGTCCATTGAACCACAGCGAAGACTTGATGAGTTGTTTTAGTGTCAATCCTCGAGATAAATAATCTGCAGGATTGTCCTTAGTAGGAACATGTCTGAATTTATATCCAGCAGATAACTCATGAATTTCCCTAACACGATTACTGACGTAGGGAGTCTTGTTGTTGTTTCTTACCCATTGTAAGACTGTCTCATTGTCTGACCACACGACAATCTCACCAAAGTGGATATTATTGAGTGTCTTTGTCAGGCAATGAGCCAATCTTACTCCCACCAGCAATGCAGTCAACTCCATTTGAGGTAAAGATCTCTTCTTAATGGGAGCAACTCTTGCTTTAGATGTGAGCAAAATTGATTGTGCACTATTAACTAAGTAGGCTACAGCGCCATATGCTTTGCCAGAGGCATCGCAGAACATGTGCAGATTGGTGGGTAAGTTTGGTCCTGAAGCATTACGAGGAAATTTCAAAACACCTAACTGATTAAAATCCGTTGAGAGTATCTGCCATTTAGCTTGTAACTCACTTGGTAACGGATCATCCCATCCCATATGTTTCTGCCAGCACTCCTGCATTAGGAGTTTGCCCTTTATTAATATAGGACTAAGTAAGCCTAAAGGGTTAAATGGTTGACTGACAAACGAGAGCAGTGTTCTCATGGTAAGGGTTGAGTTATCGGTTTGTACTGACTTGACATTCATCTCGTCAGTACTGGTGTTCCATTCCACGCCTAGAACCTTTAATTGATTGGGTACCTGATAACCTGGAAATTCTTTCTCGATCACCTGGTTTAGTAATTCATTATTTGAGGCCCATGACTGTAGTGGCATATTAGCCCCTAATAGCTCACGGTTAGCCTCATGGTAGATTTCTACCAAATTAGTTTGATCATTAGTTGTTCCCTGGAAATTGTCGACATACAAGTTGTCGCTAATGTCTGCCTTATAAGGGCTATTTGACTTCCTCAAATGTGTGTCTAATGTTGCTTGCAAAAGAAACGGTGAGGACGTAGCTCCGAATAATACTGAGGCAAAACGATATGTGATGATATCACTGTTAGGATCCAGTGGATCCTTAATCAATTCATGTTGGTCGGGGGGCCTGGATCAGGCACAGAAAATTAGTGAGCTTATGCATACAGTAGAAAAACAAAACAAAATTGTGGAAAACCTGACCAAGCAGATAACCGAACAAAATAAGGAAATCATGCACCAAAGGACGATGATAACCACTCTTCAGGAAACTGTGAGTATTAATAACTGAAGGCAGGCCACACCAACCTGGGGTACCACCATGTGCTCCCATGCGGCCAGTACCCCAGGGGAGACCCCAGCAGGGGGTGTCCCAGCCCTCACACCACCTGGGCTCTCCCACCGCGGCTCCCCACACCCCAGCCTCATCAACGCAGTGCGCTATGAACAGAGGTAAACTATTCCACGTAGAAACGCATAGTGCTGTCGATGAGTATTATGGCGCAACTGATCCTGATGATGAACGTAGTGACACTGAGGGTGAGAACTTTAATGGTGATGACGATCAAGATGTTGATACCGGGTCTAATAAACTCTGTTTGAAGGAATACAGTAGTGGAAATGTTGAAAGTGATTGTGGTAAAGAACAAAGTGAAACCAGTGACGCTTGTAGTGATAGTGACGAAGTTCAACTGGACGTGGATGCCCGCCTCGGGCCGCGCACGCCACATCCCAGATGGTTCCGCCGTGACACATTTAAAGAAATGGTGGCAGGTGATGTGCTGACTGAAGAGGAAAAAGAAGCTGTAATAAAGCACTACAACCGGTATGTAGACATACTTGCTTTCCTGAAACTGCAGACTGATAAAGTACAAAAGAACAATGGCGGCCTCTGAAACTCATAAAAACAAGTACAGTGTCATCAAGATACTCAGTTGGAATATTGCTTCTCTTAGAAAACGGTATTCAGATCTCCATCATAAGGTTATGACTGAAGACACTGATATTGTCTGCCTCCAGGAAACCCTAACTCCCGCAGGTAAAGCCCCGCAGAATTTCCCTAGTTATCAGTGTTATAATCCCAGATCAAAAAATACTTGTCTTATGTATGTTAAAAAATCCCTGCCACATGAGCCACTTCCCGCCCAACACCGAGAGGGGTTTCAATATCATGGTATCCGGGTACACGTTGGTAACTCTACACTTAATGTTTTGAATGCCTATGCACCTACTGGCTTCCTCCAGTATACTGACCTACCTAGTTTTGCACATACTGATTCTACAATATTAATTGGGGATTAAATGCTAAACACAAACAATTAGGGGATCAACTCACAAACACCAACGGGAGAAGAGTGTTTGCACTTCTCGATGCATATGATGATGTTCAAATTATCAGTAAGAATCAACCAACGCAAATATATGGAGGAGTCCTAGATAGGTGCATTGGCTTTAACCTGTCATACACAACTCATGAGACTGATATTATGGATGACTTAATGTCTGACCATTTAGCCATAACAGCTAACATACACGTGGCTAATGTTGACCTACCTGGCACTAAGCTGAGTAGACGCAGGCTAACAGTAAGGAAAGAGCAAGAAAAATTCTGTATAGACAGCATAGCACATTGGTATAACAATTATGAGCCTGAGAATGTACAACAGTTTTATGATGACCTCATAAATAATACCTATGAGGCCATCAAAAATAGTGAGTCACGCCAAACAAAAAGAAGTACTGGTAAACAGGTCAGACACAACCAGTACTATGATGATGCTAAACTGAAAGAGCGTAAATCAATTGCTAGACAGACAGGTAAAGCATATAAGAACCTTAGAACTCCTCAAATGTTAAAACTGTTTCAGGCCGCGCTTGCAGCGGCAAGGGAGAGAATGACTGAACTGAGACAAAATGAATGGGAGGGTTTTGTTAGTGGACTTAACCTGCATACTCCCCTGGGCAAAGCCTGGAAAGGCATAAACAAAATTATTGGTAAAAATAGTAGACAAGTTTCACACCCAAACCCGCTACAGAAAGCCAATCGGTTAATTGCAAAATGGGCTCAGGTTTCCAGCCTTGGAATGTTACCAGCTAGCACTAGGAAGAAATTGCAGGAGAGGTCCACAGACAGAAATGCTCTCATAAATTTCATGTTGAGCAAGCAACATGATGAATGTGATGTTCCATATACAGATTATGAATTGGATGCAGCCCTCTCCAAGGGGCAGTAGCACTGCTCCTGGTGAGGACGGCATCACCTATGATATTCTAAGACTCCTACATCGTGTACCCGGTAACCCATTATTAGAATTGTTTAATGCTAGCTATGTCACTGGGCAGTTGCCTGTATCACGGACCACCAGTCTTACGGTACCTGTACCAAAGCCTGGCCAACCTGATGCTTTCCGTCCCATCTCACTGACCAGTTGCATGTGCAAAACCTTTGAGAGAATGGTGCTTAATAGATTATTGTATAGAGTTAAAGAGCACATGTCACCTGATATCAATGGTTTCACACATGGTAAAAGTGTACACAACTGTATCACAACCTTTCTTACTGTTCATGGAGATAAAAGGCACAAGTACACAACATTTCTTGATTTAAAAAATGCCTTTGATATTGCTAATAGGGAAGTGATTATGTATGAATTAGCGAGAATGGATATAGGGGGACATTTATTACAATGGATACGAGGCTATCTTACCAACCGGAAGTCCTCTGCACTGTTCCAAGGCTACAAGAGTGAAACTAAAGTAATGCAACTAGGCACCCCACAAGGAGGAGTACTTAGTCCTACCTTGTTTAATGTTCTAATTAATGCTTTACTAAAATCAATCCCAACTAGTCCGGCAAACATCACTATCAGCTATGCAGATGACATCCTTGTGCATACTAAAACCCACCGCGAAATGCAAACAGTCTTAAATTGTATACATACAGCTTGTGAGAGCCTTGGTCTTGTAATCAACGCTGCTAAAACTAAGGTATTTAACAGACAAATTGGCAACCGCAAAAGTGGACCACGAAAACTTAAGATAGACAACATACCAATAGACTATGTCTCTTCTTTCAAATACCTTGGAGTCTCTGTCCCTTGTACCTCAACTGCAGTCAATAAGTTACATCAACAATGTAGAGACAGACTCAAGGCTCTCAGAACTGTAGTGGGGTACAGTCCGAAATATGGTGTTAATATTAGAATAGCAAGAATGATGTATTTAGCGTATATAAGGTCTCTGATAGACTATCATGCACCAGCTTTGGTCCTGCAGAATGGCAAAAGTATTGATAGACTGGAAAAAATGCAAAATGAAGCACTCAGAATTATACTTGGCTGTCCTATAACTACCAAAGTTCTCAACATGCGGAAAGAATTAAATATACTTAGCATTCGAGATAGAATATTTGAAATTAATCTTATGATGGGACTAAAGCTGCTGCGTGATAACAAAAACAACATTGTGTCAGTTGCACTGTTAGAACACATACGAAATGGAACTAGCGAGTCTAAATGGATTCAAAGAACTGCCACTCATATTAAAATGATGGGACTGCACGATGTATATACAGATGAAAGAGTACAGCACTTCCTTCCATCCTGGCAGATAGTACCTTTTGACATCCTGACCCCTGCATACCCCACCAAGAAACTAATCACAAGCAACCCTCATGCTCAGCTTGCTGCTAAATTAAGCACCATAGAACACATTCACAATATACAAGCTGAAAACAACATTGCACAGACCATATACACTGACGGATCACTCAATACAGCTACAGGGAGGGCAGGAAGTGCTGTTATTGCTCATCAGCCCGATGGCAGCACAATTCAAAGAAATATCCGAATTAGTAACTGGGCGTCCACAATGCAAGCCGAGTTGGTAGCGATACTGGTAGCACTCGAAATTATTGACAACACTGAAGTAGACAGCTTAATTATTTCTGACTTCCTATCCTCACTACGAGCAATAAACAGTTTGCAATCAAGTAATAACGTGCTTATCTTGGAAGCTAGACGTAGATATGTAAGAATACTTAGCAAGAGGGTAAATATAAAAATGTTGTGGATTCCTTCTCACATTGGCATGCAGGAACATGACAAAGTTGACGCCCTTGCTAAGGCTGCAGTAAATAAAGACAGTATTGAATGGAATCTTGAGTTATCAAATAGGTCCCTTAAAAGTGTCATTAGACGAGAACTCCTAGATGGATTTGAAGAAAGTAGAACAGTGCAAACTGGAACTAGTAGGTCCATTGTTCATCACAATGAAATGTGTGAAGTAAAACATGTGTATGGGGCAAGTAACAAAGTCAGTAGACTAAAAGATGTTGTCACAGCTCGTATAAGACTTGGCTACAAGTATCTCTGGCGTTCGGCTTGTATAGGGATCTAGATGAAGTAAAGTGTAAAGTGTGTGGACATAGGCAGGGACACACACTCGAACACTATATCTTGGATTGTTGTAAAATTGAGCATTTTAGAGATAAATCTAAGTTCACTCTGTATGATATGGCAACCTATCTTATTACCATGGATAAATTACCTGAAATCCTTGTACTGTACCCACATTTTGCTTCCAGTAGATGAACGACATATGAGATTCAGAAACAAGTAGTGTATTGTGAGGACTTATAATAAACAGAAGCTCCCCTATGACTCTGTAATATCCCCATTGGCCAAACTATTATGTATTAACGACAAGACCTACCATTAATGTATGATGACTTACTGTAAATATGTAGCTCTTGTAATAGCACTTTCTCTGTAACTATCTGACATTGTATCAATAAGGTGTGAAGGATTGAAGAAATTGTTTATGTAATAATCTAAGACGAGGTCTGATAAAGACCTTTTGTGCCCTCTGTAATGCTTTTGCGCTACCGCTCACAGGATGAGTATGGGGTGCACAATAAACTAGCCGCCTTCGGCGGCAACAATCAAATCTTAATCCAGAGAAACTTTGTGTAGTTACGATCTTCCTCCTGCAAACCTACTCGGAGGAAAGCTTTGCTGATATCAGCAGTATAGGCGAAAACACCAGTGCGGAATCGTAACAGCACATCATGTAGCCTTTGTGTTAGGCTAGGTCCCGTTTGGAGACATTCATTTAAAGACACACTGCTTGGCTTTGCTTTAGCACTACAGTTAAAGACAATACGAATAGGTGTTGTCAATGAGTCTTTCACCACAGCGTGATGAGGTAAATAATTATCTAATTTTCGGTCATCTTTATCAACAACTTCAATAAATTTACTGCTAAGTTGTTGTTGGATGAGTTGATGATACATGTTCAGTTTGTCTGGCTGCTTCTGTAGTCGTGCTAATTGAGACTGCAATTGTGAGGCTGCCATAAAATAATTAACTGGAAGTTGTGGATGATTCAACTTCCATGGGAGTCTTACCCAGCATTGTTTATTTTTATAGACAACTGTGTCCAGATATTGCTGGTAAGTCCACATATCATCAGGGCTTGGTTGTTCAGGGATAATACCTAAAGTGTCCAAATCCCACAGACGATGTACAGGTGGATCAGACTCAATATCTTCAGATATTTCTCTGAAACGTAGGGGTGACTGTTCCAAGCCTAGTCACGCCACTATTATGTTACTAGATTGTTGGTTTGTTGACGCTGGATTTTGTCGGAAAAGCATAGGTCCAGTAAGCAATTTGCCTCCAGCAGATAACAACAAATTCATTCCGTGTTGTCTGGTGCATCCAGTTATAAATTGGTAATAATGATCCGCGCCTATAAGTATTCCAACATCAGTGAGGCAGTCAGAATTTATTTTATAATCTGCTAGCCTCATGCGGTTTCGTCTAAGATGTTTCGCAGTGCGAGCTAACCCTGTGACCTGCAGGTCTGTTGGAAGTTTATCTACTACTACCGCGTGTATTGGACTAGTGGAACATCCAAGTCTCACTAATACCTTAACTACTTGGTATTCACGAGGTCCACTATTAGTCAAGAAACCAGAAATATTTAACCTCACACTTTTGGCAGGTTTTAATTTTAACTGCTCTACTAACTGTTGTGTAATGAAGGTTTTCTGTGATCCTTGATCAAAAAGACCTCTGGTGTTAACTCTAGATCTCCTGTTTATTAGTCTAAGTTGAGCTGTAGGCAGAGTGGTATTATTGCCTGACTCAGTAGCAAGTACATTTATTTCTTGATGCACTTTGCAATATTGCACTGTGGTAGAATTCGTGGAATTCTCCCCAGTGGTCATGGTTGGTGTAGAAGATTTTCTACATAAGGCGTAGTGATGTACACCTTGGTTGCATCTATTGCAGGAACGTAGCTGCACTACACATTTTTTGGGATCATGAGAGCCCATGCACCTGGTGCACTTGTGTATTTCTTGCAACTTTTTAATCCTAGTATTATAAGTAGAATAAACAGAGCATTGGTAGGTGGTATGTCCTTGATTGCAGAACAGACACCTTCTCTCTTTGTTTGACTTGGTCTCTTTAGTAGACAAGTCATTGGTTATCTCAGAAGGAGACACCGAATAAGTACCTACATTTCCACTTCCTTTCCCAGTGGATGGAGTAGTCTTGGATTTATATTTACTAGACTTATTCAAAGTCGGTTTGGGTTTGACTGAAGTGTCAGTATTAATTGGTTTAGACTCAGGTTTAATTTTATCATGAGTCTTCAACCTGTTAACCGTTATTCTCAATCCCTCGAATATTTGGTCAAGTGAGAAACTCGGTGTCATTGTGTGAGCAGGGCTCTGTTAAGACATTTCGAGGTAATTTCCTCTGCAAAAGAAACTTGATTGACCATTCTGAAGCTGGTATATCAACTTTAGTACCTAAGGCCTTTACTAGAGACTCTACTTCTAGTCTGAAGCTTTGAAGTGACTCTGGTCTACTATTTGGTGCATTCAGATCTAGCAATTGGTAATAAAGGGTAGCTATACTCAACTCTTTGTTGCAATAGTTCAACTTCAACAGTTTTATAGCTTCCTCATAATTACTCTCATCGAGAGTTAGGTTATGTATGACCTTTTTAGCCTCTCCTTTGAGAAGACTAAGTAGGTATGTGAATTTAGAAACCTTGTCAAGAGACGGTTTCTTATGTATATGAACTTCAAATGAAGTCCAAAAATTATCCCAATTTTCTGTATCTAATCCTGAAAATGTAGGTAAGTCTAAAGAAGGTAAACGAACCTCTGGTAGTTGGTTACTGAATTGAGACATTGTATTATTGGTATTGGATTTAGATTGTTTTGCTATTTTAGATAGCATGTAAAGTTTGTCTTGAGTCTCATCTTCATACTGGGAGATATTGTCTACAATTTGACTTACTTCATCAGGATCAGTTTCTATGGTATTCAGTAGAGTAATATAAGACTGACTTGTAGACCTAACTTGATCAAATTTCAGATCAGCTACTCTTACTGAAGTCTCTAAGTGATAAGAGTCAATGGGAGTTTCTTTAGATAAGCCCTCAGCCTTGTTAATTAGTCTGGTCAAATGACCTTTAAGGCCAATATAGGTTCTCCTTAATTGTTCAGGAGTAGCCATGTTGGGCTTGGGTCCAAACTTCATGGGATTAGTATGAGTATTACTAATGAAGCTTGGGTACTTGCTCATTAGTGGACAAGTAACATTAAATGTAGCCTAATTTAATGTGGCTAATTTATACTCTACCTCACTTGAGGTTAAATGTACCTACCTAACAACAAATAGCTAGATATTTTGTGCATTGTCTGAACTTCACCATTAGTTCTCGTCCGGTTAGCTCTTCTATATCACCATCAGAGGTAATGGGGATCATCCAGCAATACACAAAATAGATACACAAATAATGAGTACAAGAGAAATATTATGGAGACACTCCAATCAGAGTTATCTCAAAATTTAATCCCACCCTGGATAGGGTCAGCACAAATAGTATAATACATACACTACTGACTAGCTTAAGTCTAGTCGTGATAATTCCTACCTAAGAACTATAAATTTATTTAGTCTGGGCTTGTACCAAATTCAGCACAATCTCAGCCTAAATTCTACCTAATAAGATTGGTAAAGATTATTGTGGTGCAGTAAGGTGAATATAATTGTGCTGTATTTTTGGGTTTTTTGTTTTTTATAGTTTATAAGTGTGCACTTGCACACACGAGTGAAAACATATAAAGGTTATGAGCTGATGCTCCTGGTGACCTAAAGATTCTTACTTCAGTATGAAGTGTAGGTCTAAGTGTTGTGGGTAATTGACTGTGTCCCACGAGTGCTACCTTATACATGAGGTGAAAGTAGCAATGAATTGGTGTGACTTAGACTAACTTATGTGTTACGCTGTTGGTAGACACAATTAATTAAATGGTTAGTCTAAACTACATCACACAGGGATTAGTTATTACTGATTAGTGTTTATAATTATAATTTATGTTTATCCGGTTCGATAAGGACCATAATGTGGGACATTTGGGGCTTGACTCTATTTATTTAAATATTAATGTAATGAAAATCAATTACGAAGGACCACCCGCTTTTATAGTAAAGAGGGAAACTAATAAAATGTGATCATTAAAAAATTCCTAGAAGAACCAGTAACTATGGATAAAATACTAGAAAATATAATCACTTGTATAATTAATGGGCTGTATATAATTTAACTGAATCAAAGCCTCAAACACCTACATTGGGGGGGTATTACTAGAACTTCATATATGTCTAGGAACTAGTGTGGTTCGTACACCAGTTCATTATGCAATAACCTAATCCTATGACCAATTATAGAATCAATAAAACAATCACCAATAAGAACATAGATTATGAACATAAGAAATTAATGATTATAATAAACACATGTTAATCCAGAAAACAGTGATCCGCAAGAATAATATACTACAGATAATGTAATTTAAGGAATACGGAAAAGGGTCTTAGCTTGAAGACGTTTTCCAAGACATCGGTTATGACTCATCCTCGGAATCTCCTGAACTCATTATGGAACACTGGGAGATGATTAACATGGGAAATGACAGCTCGGGGAATTCTTCACACACGCTGCAAATCAAAATATATTCAGTAGCAACATATTAGGCTGCTAAATATCTATGTTCAAGATAATTAAAATGGAGAGAGGAAACAGATATTAACCTGTGTTTTATTTAAGTCGCTCGGCGTGACGACAAGCTACCCAGCTATAACCCCTCCAAAATGATGCATCAAATGGGAATAAAGGTACTTAGCTAATAAGGCACTGTGTAAGTTAAGGCTTGCCGAAGTTCGCGTCCTAGGTTCTGGCGTCGTAATAACGGACACGTGGTGTCGAGCCTAGCCTAGATGTTGACGCGCTTCTCTGGCCGGTCACGTTGGGCTACACGGAACAAATTAACAGGTTCCCGTGACACTGACACCAGCTAAGTTGCTATATTCTGCAACTAATCTTCACACCTCACAGTGGCGACTTTCTTCCCTCGTGGACGCCTACACACACTCTCGGTGGCGTCCTCTCCAGCAAGGCGTCTCCTTGGGTCGGAGCGTCTCGTGGTAAGCCCGCTTGGGTAATGGCGTCTCTCCCTCCTTTCCCCGCTCCGCGTCCCGCATTTGATACACAAATTATTTACTACGAATAATATCATTTCTCGCAGTTGTGATTGAAATGCTCGGATAAGGACGGGTTTATTATTCAGAGAAGTTAAATATTATTATTTGCCCGTTTTACGATAGTAAACGAACAATGGAGATGAATTAAAGTCTCTCCAGGGCATTCACGCGTGATGTTAAATTTATTACCAGATAACAGTTATAACTATAAACGCTCTATTTGGCATTAGTTGGGAATCAGTTTATCTGTAAATAATTATCACACAGAACACCGTTGTTTTATCGAGAATCAAACTCAATTCTATGACACTCCGGATATAGATGTGTTTATTATAATGGAATCTGACGCAATACTGGCGTCTGGTGACGTATGAATTCTAGCCTTATTGTACAGATGTAATTATTAGTACATGTGAACTCTACGTTTGGTTAATTTTAATTACTACAGTGATTAGTAGATTTAGTAATAATTAATAATAATACAACAGTGTTGTATTATTGTTGGAAATTTCCAACACAAACGAGTGTCAATTAATAACCCCAAAAGCTTAGCGGAATCCCTGTACACAAGGGAATGGCCATAAACCGACAAAGAGGGTCGAAAAAACGCCATGCTTCCGAGTTAAAGTCAAAGCAAAAGTCTTAGACGTAGAGAACTTTAAGCCATGATCGGTGGTCCAAGACAACACGGCATCAATTACAAGTTGAAGCTGCCGTTGAACGAGAGGCGAATCATATCCCCGACAGCAAAAGATAGGATCGTCGACATAAAGGCAAAGAAAACGCCAGAAGGGACGAAAGAAGATCATTGAGAGCAACTAGAAAAAAAAGTAGTGCTCAGAACACTACCTTGGGGGTACACCCTCATATTGCCTGAAAGGTGCAGAGAGAGGGGTACCAAGCCTCAGTCGAAAGGAACTAGACAAGAAAGTTTGGAGGAAGAGGGAGATGCCCATGAAGGCCAAGAGAATGAAGTTTGGACAGAATATGATACCTTCAGGTAGTGTCGTATGCCTTTTCCAGATAAAAATGGACGGCAACAACGGAGGTCTTCACAGCAAAAGCAGTATGAATATAGACCAAGTTCACCAGGACATCTGTGTTGCGGCTCTTGCGAAAACCAAATTGAGAAGGGGAGAGGTGGTGATAGTGTTCTAAGAACCACATCAAACGAACCTTAATCATACGTTCAAAGAACTTGCAGACAACTCGTGAGGGCAATAGGGCGGAAGTCCTTGGGGATGACCCAAGAGACCCTGGTTTCCGAAAAGGGAGGACAACAGCATCGAGCCAGTCCTCAAGGACTGACGACTACTCCCAGACCCAATTATACAAACTCAGTAAATACCAAGATGTGCACGGAGGTAGATGGCGAAGCATCTCAATGAATGACACTGGAGCCCGCCGCCGTAGAACCGCAGAGGGCCATGGCAGACTGAAGCTCAGGAGATAGTTGGGATCGTTATGGAGAAGGCAGAGAGGGGGGTAGAGAAATCTAAAGGTCTAGATTCTAGAATAGGCTTACGGAGGAAGGAAGGATTGAGGAAGAGGAGAACCAGAGCTAACAGATGAAAAGTGGGAACCCAGTTCGGTCGCAACCTGCAATGGTCCGCCACGAGTACCATGGAGGCGAAGGGCCGGAAAGACATCGGGAACGAACTTACATGCTATCTTGCAGATATGCTTCCAGATATGTGGTAGAGTTGTTTCGGACATAATGGAGGAGACAAGACATCCAACATGCACGTTTAGCTATACGGATAGTCCTATGGGCCACCGCACTATTTCCGAAACTGACTCAACTGTAAGCCAAACGCAGTGTCTTCCAGGCCACATTCTTACAGCGGACAGCCTGAACACAGGCCACACTTCACCAGGGAACGCAATTCCGCGTTCCGAGAGGAAGAGCGAGGAATAGAGTGGAGGGCAGTGGCGAAGACTATGTCATTAATATGGAGAAGGGCACATGGGAGAGGCAGAATGGAGAGATCGGAGATAGTAGCACGGACGGTAAAGAGGCACCAGCCAGCCTCGGCAAACCGCCACCTAGGGAAGGAGAGCAGCATGAGCACCAACCGAGAGGGAAGCAGGGGCCAAAGAAACCTCCATAGCAGGAACAGGAAGCGTAACCACCGAAAAGAGAGGGGACGGAGCGAGAGTCAGAAGTATGGTCCAAGAAGAAAGCGAAGCCTTTTTACCCGTCAGGGAGGAGGAAGGAGAGTTGTCAGGATTACGCTTCTGACTCAGACAGGTGTCCCAGCAACTATGCACTGGACAATGGATTCCAGCGTCTCAACAGAAGCTGAACGAGAGAATACCCGACGGCCGTTAGGAGAGTGATGGACACCAGCCCATACTGACAGGGGGCGTGGAGAGCCAATACATGGAGAAGGATGAGAAAGAGAATCTGAGGGAGACAAGGAAGAAGACACAGGAGACATGACTAACCTGACAGAAAGAAGGGGAACCCCAGACAGAGAACTAGGAGGGGGACCCTTCGGGACAGAACTCAAAGGAACAGAGGGGGTTGGTGGGTGTATCAGGGTCCAAGGCCTGGAAGTGGTTTTGAGTCCGAAGAAGGTGGGAAGGACGAGGAGAGGAGGAGCGTAACACGTGAGCATAAGAGACTCTAGCATAAGGCGGTAGCCAGCAAACCTGGCGTCTCGCCTTAGGAAAAGATAATCGCTCCCGGTGCTTCAAGTTGAGGATGGCTGCCTCAAGTTTGTGATGGCACAAGCTTGTGATGGTCGAGCCCAAGCCACCACTGGGGGTTTAGGCTCGACCCAACCACAGAGGAGGGAGGGGAGCCAAGAGAAGTAATCAGAGGTCAAAGGAGGAGCAAGGTCGGGGCCCAATGCAGCGGGGGCTACAGAGCCTGGTCTTCCAACACGGTCCAACTCGGGGGGGGGGGCTTGGTCGCCCACCCCACGAGCCTGAGAAGGTAAAAGAGGAACAGAATGTGACATAGGTACGAAAGGAAAAACATTCATTCATGAACGTGCCCCCATACCATCCATGGAGCCAAAATTAGAGGCAGGACACCCAACAAGAAGCTATCGCCGATCATGTCAGGGGTGCGTCATGAGTATATGACCCCACCTTCGCCACCTTAAGAACCATCAGTCCGTCAAGATCGGGTTCAGTGACGAAAGGAGGATTGACAAAAAAATGGTTCCCCTCGCTCTCTACGTTGGGTACTACAGTTCTTTGGACGCAAGACTATGCCTCCTCGAGCACCCAGGCATCAAAATGGAAGAAGTCCAAAAGAATAACTAAAGCAAGCAAAAAGGTCAGCAGGAAACGACAAGCAGATAGAAGAGGGTGAGAAAAACTTAACACAAGGAAAAGGAAAAGCAATCTGGCACAATTGGAGAAGACAGCAGCAGGAGCACAAGGTCAAAAAAAAAGACACAGGACCGTCCCATGGCGCATCACATTCCATCAGCCGACCACCAAGCCCCCTCACAGCGCCAACGGGCCGAATTGGGAGGGGGTTCCATAAATAAATTCACGATAAACAAAATTAAAGAACTGGGCGAGACTAACTTGAGCTGCCACATCCCATTTAGGGCATTTACATCAATAAACCTCGATGAAATCTCACTCATGTTAAAATGTTACTGAAAAATGACACCAAATAAAATTATTGTGGATAGTCACACACTTAGTTAAGCCATTGCTAAGTTTTCATATTTAATACTACTAACCAAATAAATTTTCTTACATGCTAGGTAACTATGATTAATCTTAAGTTTAATTAGGATAGAGTCGACTTTATACCATCTTTACAAATGTCTAAATTTATTCTTTAGTTTCACCCCCCTCCATACTCCCCTAAAGGATAACAGAACCTACACTTGCCCCATCCTGGGGGATGGGGGTGGGAGAGCGTGGAGAGAAAGGCCACCCACCACAGTATATCAGGTAACACTGACGTTCCACGCTCACTGCCAACAACGGTTGTGTGGAATTTCAGCCTTCAGCACTATGTAAACATTCTAGCATCTTCGACGTCTTTAGAGATTAATAAAGATACACGCCACTAGCTATCTTTTCTGCCCATGCTGCCTCGGCGATAAATAATTGTTCTTTGGCACGAGGGGGCAGGAGGGCGGGGGGGGGGGGGGAAGGGAAGAGGGAAAGCCAGCCAGACTACCCATAGATGAACTAGAGATAGTCTACAGGCTGGTTAGTGTCTCTTTGCTCGTGTCGTAACTCATTTGTCCAATCTGTTGCGACTGAGGGCATATGCAACAGAGGGTAGGGTGGGTACTCTTGTAGGGGCGGTGGGCATGGCATGTGCAGGTTGTATTGATACCCATAATGACCTTGTCCCATCAATTGCATGTCGTATATGCTGACGGCAGGAGAGAAGTTAGTGGGCGCCATGTAGTGGGGCGTGGGTCCATGGTGTCCAGTCATGGAGGCGACCATACCGGATCTGTTGTAATGATTGGGCCCACTGTAATTGCTAGGGAAGTAGTGAAGAGCTTCTTGTAGGTGCTGAGGACTGGACACTCCCGACCCGTGTGACGACTGCTGATGACCCCCGCAGTGAAACTGGTTGGCTGGAGAGAAGGCGTTTAATTCGCTTGAAGGGGATGCGGTTGGCATAGACATAGCAGGTGATGCACACGGTGAACTGGGGCTCTTGTCGAATATTCCCTCGGATTTCTGCTTCTTATACTTCATCCGACGGTTCTGAAACCATACCATGATCTGCCGTTCAGACAGGCTGAGCGACGCCGCAATTTTTATCCGCCTTGCCCGACACGGGTAACTTTTGAAGCGGAACTCCTTCTCTAGTTCGACAAGCTGAGCTGAAGTGTAGACCGTGCGTGTTCTTCTAGCAGACCCACCCCCAGGCAGGGCAGCAGGGCTGGCGTTTAATCCTGCAGCAGTACTGCTGACTTCGTAATCTGTGGAGAAGCTAACGTTAATGACTAATGCACAGCTTTGTTACAACCACTTTATGATGTGGTTCTCTGTCCTAGCACCTATTAAGGTGCTCCATTAAAACAATGCAAGGAACCATGAGTTTTAATTAATAATTAGAAACGCCGAACTAAAAATAGCATTTCGCAGGCAGTTAAGACCAACTTTAAGTCAACACTTCAATATTTGTTATTATTTAGGTTTTTTACTAGAAAACTGCCATCTTTGTTATTACCACTTTCGGTCTACTGTGCCTTTATTCATACAAGAATTTTCAATTATTTGCTCACAAATTATTTACCATTCAAGTCTTTACTTCATTGACAATGAACCGTGTTGTGGAGTCACCTTTATTGCTAAGCATTAAGTATATTTCCCACTCCCTGCTAACACAATCAGTTTGCACACTAGTGCATTAAGAATTGTGCTGCAACTGCATCAGATAATCTAGCAAGGTTTGCCAAGTTGGTGTAACACCATAGTACTCTCCTATTTGTGCTTGCAGAGGGTCGAGCTTTTATTATGTTCCCACCTCTCATCTGCAGTGTATAAATAGTTACAGAAGCCCTGTTTACACTAGACAATTTATTGAACCCAAGGTTAAGAGTAAAGATCCACCTACCATCAATTATTATAGTTACCAGCATCTGCCATTTAGTCCCACCTAAATTTATTATTAAAACTAGGTACTACAGTGGCTATAATATCCCTCTGGCGGTTGTTAAGGGGGCATGGGCATGGTTTCATAAAAGTTGTTCAATGTCAACCAATATTTTTTGACTAGTATATGAAAAGGGCTGCAATTGTTCCAAGTTTAAGTACTGCAGCGTAAATAGAAAAGACTTTTTTCAACGAATTTTACACATTTTCAAGTGTCAATAAACAAACACCTCTCAGATATAATCATTCTATAACACTTTTCCGACACATTAGCATATAAAGGATCCGGAGTTAAGGAGTTTCCAGAAAATCTTTAGTTTTCCCTAATAGTTTTCCCTAATACATATATTCAAAGTACCCCCCTAAAAAAATTACACAGTCATGTTTATTGGCATTATAAAATCAATAAATGAACTTGGGAAAAAAACGCTTACACGGGATTGTAGAGAAAGTATGTAAAGTGTAAGTTTCAAGCAAATTGTCCGATAAAAAAAAAATTGAAAACTAAATTTTTAACTTTTTTGAATAGAACAATTTTTTTTAATATGCGCTATTGTGATAGCCGAGTCAAATTTGATTTCAGTTTTCACTTTTTTGATAATCATTTGACCATTTTGGAATAATTTTGACACCTTCACTATTTGTTTTCTCCATATTTATGCTATGATGCCGAGACTGGCCAGATGAAACCCTTTTCATATACAACGAGTCAGAAGTTCGAAATCTAGCTAGTATTCAATTAATGCATTTTCTTTGCCATCTGGAGCCCTTGCCCCCAAGAGCCAAACTCAAAAACACAAGTGACAAATATACTTCGACGTATTTCACTTTTGTGGACGTACAGTGTTTTAGAAGTTTTACACCGTTTACGGCCTTCAGAAGAGGGGTTCATCCTTCCAGGGCTGGAAAGGGGGAGCGGGAGGGAATAATAAGCTTAAACTAACTCAAATACGTACTATTAACGTGCCACCAAGAAGTCTTTGGGGAAAAGTTCCAAGAGCGAGCAATAGACATAAAAGTGATTGTTCCAGTTCTTCCGAAAATAATGCTGTTTTGAGAACTGTCCACTCAGACTAATTTTGCCACGAGGGAGTTTATTAGGCAGTGCCACTCGTCCTGTGAGTGGATATACACCATTGTAGCATTCAGAAGACCCCCCCCCCCCTTCAGCCTTAAGGAAAAGGCACCCGCTGGGTTGTTCATCTTTACACTTACCCAGATTCAGCCGAGACTTTCTTTACGGTCAAGTGGTGGTGGAGACGACGACGAAAAATTAACATTTGTTAATTCCCTTTTAATTAACTTTTAATTCCCCCCCCCCCCCAACCCCCCGTCTTGCAAGTGCTAAATGGAGAGTTTAGAACCGCATCTATATTTGCCAAATAATGTTCTAACAACTCAACAATGTAGGGTTTATTATTCTCCACTTTTTAATATATAAAATATCCACAGTCCCGTAGATAGTGGTCAAGGCGGTGTCCGTCACTCCAGATGCTGCAACTAAACTGCTCAACTGTTTTCATTCCGAATCTCTGGATATTTCAATCCTAGACCGATTCTCGCTATTACGGATTCTCTCCCGCGGCCACAACTCTTCGTTCATAATGACTGGCAATGCCAGCTGCAATCATGTTGTACCAGCGTACTGTCACCGATTTGCGACTATCCTCCTTTCCTCAGTTACCTCGGCACCGAGGTAAGGCCCTGAATAGCTCTAATTTTATAGTCTTTGGCATAATTAATATCGTCACCTTCAACAGCCAGAGGGAGTGTGGATGGTTCAAATTAGAGCGTTTTTAAAGGTATAGATGGGTAAAACACATGGGCGAAGTATACCATGACACTTTACACTTAAAGATGTCTGCGAGGTTCACACAATCTTAAACAGTGACTTAACAGCTTCCACCAAGATTTACCTCCCCTTCTCCCTCCAGTCTACTAATACCTCCAGCCACTCAGACACGATAAGCATCAATATAACACCTCACCGCGACCCTTCCTCCCCTTCGTGATCCATCTTAGTGCCTGAAAGCACCATCCCTCAAACAATGCAATGGGTGGTTACACTCAGGGTGGTCTCTAGGCGGTGTTTGTGGGGTGGAGGAGGCCCCCCCCCCTCCCACCCCACACATTTGGTAGGTAACAAGGCTGGGGGGGGGGTGGAGAGGTGGAGGCGACTGTTAGTAGTGGCGCACGGAAAAGTACTTTAGTACCGACTGGATGGGTAGCAAGAAGATTTAGTACTTAACCTTCCCCCCCCCCCCCCCCGTTCCCCCCGCAACCCCCACTATAATGGCTTTTGGGTACCGTTTCGTCTTTAGCAAGTTACTGATACCAGGCTCGGAGAGAGGGATTCGAGTATTTAATGTATACTAGTGCATAATTTTTGTATTTTGGGGTAAACTAAATCTCACAAATTTTTCAAAGTGCTACTAGTTCAAAATATAAAATTATCCGATAGTCAGCGGAAAATTAAAATCAAGTAATTATCAATAGAAGGCACCAAACTAGGAAGGCTATGTAGCACCATCATATGTGCAGGATAATCAGAGGGCACTAAATATCACCAAAGATGCAATACGAGAACAGAAACGCATAATGCGAACGAAATCAAAAGTAACCGAGTCACCAAGATTTCTATCAAGGGACAAGCAACCATGGGGGAATGTCGGAAAACTAGACATGCTTGTCCTGGAAGTCAGGACATTCAACAAGGATATGCACGACCGAAAGAGGGACAATGCAATTTGGACACTAAGGAGGCAGGTAGCGCTCTGTTGAGCGCAAGTTAAATGGGTAACCTTGCCAGAGCCGTTTCCCATCGCCAGTTACAGTGGCAGGAGAAAGGCCACTGGGACACACGACTCCTAAGAGTACGCAGTTTGTTATCAATAACTGAAAACTAACAACTCTGCCAGTGGGCAAGGATGGAGGCATGAATAACTGGGTAAAAGTCTGACTCAGGAATACCTTAAAGGGAGATAGGACAAATGTGGATAGCTTCCTTAACTGCAGCATCCGCACGCTCATTTAAAGACACCAACATGGCTGGGAACTCGACAAAACACAACCGACTTAAATTTACTGGAGATAAGAAACAGCCAATGTTGAAAATCTATGATCACCGGGTGGACCGGGTTAAAGGACCCTAAAGACATTAGGGCACTATGAGAGTCTACCACCACTACAAAGGAGGATTGAGACCGGGAAAGCAGGAGACGAAGAGCATAAAGTTCTGCTGTGAAGATGGAAGAAGAGTCGAGAGAAGAATGTGTCGCCAGAGGAAGGCGACACATACAAAGTGTGGTCAGGAAAAAACCAGCATCCCACACCTTCAGCAGACTTAGACCCATCGGTGAAGATGGGAACGGAGTGGGAGTAAGAAAAGTACCCAAAGAAGAGGCATTTCAGAACTGTAGGAGGAGTAAAAGCTTTAGTGATGTGGGTCAGAAGTACAAAATTTGGGAAGGGGGACCCTCCATGGGGGGCAGGGATGGAACAATACGAGGAGAAACATTGGTAATACGAACCGAAAGAGTATCTTTTATGCGAGACAAACGGACAGAAAGAGGAAGGTGGTGAAGAGGAACTACAGGTGGGGGTAAAAGTCAAAGCAAGATAGAGACGAGAGTGAGGATGCTGTAAGGATCGTGCAAGATAGCGAAGACTTTAACGAACACGGTGGTCCTGGAGAGAAAGCCAGTGTCAGCGTACAAGCCGAGGGTAGGCGTTTAACGAAAAGCACCAGAGCTGAAGCGCAACCCAGTATGGTGCAAAGGATCAAGATGGCGAAAAGTAGAAGCAGAAGAGTATGCAGGGCAACCATAATCTGGTATAGATAGGACGAGCGAGAATGCAAATAGAAGAGTGTGCACCTATTCGCTCCCCAAGAAGTATGGGACAAAACCAAGTAGGTTAAAGGCCTTAGAGCATTCAACACAGAGGTCAGAGACATGGGGCGACCAAGACAAACAAGTGTCAAAGATTAACCCCAAAAGCTTCGTGGAATCTTTGTACTCTAGGAGATGACCATAAGTGACAGAGGGACGAAGAACGACCCCACTTCCGAGTAAAAGTTATGGCACAAGTTTTAGTAGTAGAGAACTTTAAGCCATGATTGGTGGCCCAAGATGACACGGCATCAATCGCAAGTTGAAGCCGCTGTTGAAAGAGGCGCGAAACACCACCCCAACAGCAAAAAGTAAGATCGGCAACAAAGGGTGGAGAAGACGCCAGAAGGAAGGGAGGAAGAAGACCATTTAGGGCAACCAGAAAAAGTGTAGTACTCATAACACTACGTTGGGGCACACCTTCATACTGCCGAAAAGATGCAGAGAGAGTGGTGCCGAGCCTGATTAAAGATACAAGACAGAAACCTTTGAAGGACGAGGGGGAAGATTACCATGGCAAAGGCCAAAAGAACGAAGTTGGGACTGAATATGGTATCTCCAATTCGTTTCGTAAGCCTTTTCCAGGTCAAAAAGGACTGCAACAACGGAGCTCTTCGCAGCAAAAGCAGTACGAAAATAGACCAAGTTTACCAGGACATCAGTCGTACTGCGGTACTTGCGAAAACCAAATTGAGTAGGAGAGAGTTGGTGATGTTCCAGGAATAACATCAGACTGACATTTACCATGCGCTCAAAGAACTTTCAAATAACTCTTGATAGCAGTAGAGCGGAAGTCCTTAAGGATTGTACCGAGAGACCCTGGTTTCCGAATAGGGAGTACAAAGGCATCGAGCCAGTCCTCAGGGACGGACGATGACTCCCAGACCTGGTTATACAGACTAAATACCTAGACATGCATGGAGGGAGATGGCGAAGCATCTCATAATGAGCGTCATCCGAGCCCGCTGCCGTAAATTCACAGAGGGCCTGGGCAGACTGAAGTTCAGAAAGAGATAGGATCGTTATAGGGAAGGTGGAGACGAGTGTGGAAATCTAAATGACAAGATTCAAGAACAGGCATACGAAGAAGGAAGCATCGAGGAAGATGAGAACCAGAGCCAACGGAAGAAAAGTGGGAACCCAGTTCGGTCGCGAACTTCACTGGATCCACCACAAGAGTTCCACGGAGGTGGAGAACCGGCTTGATATCTGGAACGAACTTTCCCGCAATCTTGCAGATTTTCTGCAAGATTTCCAACTCATTGAGTTGGCGAGTTGGAACATTTTGAACAGTTGGAACACTCCTCGTGAGTTGGAACATTTCCAACTCACGTTTAGCTGTATGGATGTTCCTACAGGCCACAGCACTTTCCTTCCGAAACAAAAAAGAATCTGCCGTCTGCAGGCGGCGGCGTTTCTTCCAGGCTGCACGCTTAGAGTGGACAGCCTGAGCACAGTCCGCATTCCACCAGGGTACGCACTTCCATGCGCCACAGGAGGAAAAGCGAGGAACAGACCGGAGGGCAGCGTTGAAGACTGTCATAAAGAAGTAGGGCGCGAGAAAGAGGCAGAGAAGAGAGGTCAGATAATTGCACGGAGGGAGAATAGGCTCCAGTCAGCCTTGGCAAACTGCCACCAAGGGAAGGACACGCGAGGGTGGAAAGAGAAAAAGGAAACTAGGAATGGGGAAGTGATCACTTATGGATGTCATCAAGAACGTGCCACGTGAAACCTAAGTAAAGGGACAACGTGCAGAGAGAAAGACCGAGAAAGGAAAGGGTGCGAGTTCGAGATTCCACACATGTGGGCTCACCAGAATTCAGAAGAGAGAAGAAGCGAGAACGAACGGTTCGAGAAGACGGCCTCGGGTGTTTGTCAGAATATTACCCCAGAGGCAATGTCGACAGTTTAAATCACCCAAAAGGAGCACCTGCTCTGGCAAGGAGCCCAGGTGGTGTTTAAGATCAGGAAAGGAAAGCAGGACTTTTTTTTGGGGGGGGGGGAGAAGACCTGGAACAGACTACCATTTACATACAAAAACACAGGCAGCAGAACAATGGATAGGTGATGGAAGAAATAGGAGGACGAAGGGAATATCAGAACGAATTAAGAGAGCAGTAGACTTATGGGTCCCAGCAAGAACTGGGGGGGGGGGGGTAGAAAGGAATAACTACTTAAGTGACCAGGACGAGCACCAAGCATTGGTTCCTGGAGAGAAACACAATGTGGCGAAAACTAATTAAAAGTGGGAGTTCATGGAAGTTCGCATAAAATTCACGAATATTCCACCCAAGAATAGACATTATCAAAGAGAAAGGACAGTAACAGAACAAGAAATAAAGGTAAAGAACAGTTTATTAAAGAATTTCAGAGTCAGGATCAGCAAAATCTGGGTTAGGGGCCAATAGGTACACTTACGGATAGAGGGAAGGGAGCGAGAGGACACCATAGGCGGACTGATGAGATCCGGAGGAAGAGGAGACAACCGAGAGGGGCAGGGAAAGACAGCTGGACGAGGGAGGGGCAGAAATCAGGGAGTGCACCTCGGCAAGGGCAGCAACCGAGAGGGAATCGGGGGTCGAAAGAAACCTCCATATTTGGGACCGGGGGTCCGACCACTGAAATGGGAGGGGGACGTAATGACAGTCAGAGGGAGGGGACTTCTTACCTGCTGGAGAGGAGCCAGGCTTACATTTCTGACTAAGAGACAGGCGTTCCAGTAACAACGTACCGGGCGACAGACTCCATGGTCTCAGCAGGAGATGAGGAACGAGAGCGAACACGAAGATTGCTTGGAGGATTATGGATATCAGCCTGGACAGACAGGTGGCGTGGAGGGTCAAGAGACTGGGGCGGGGGGGGGGGGGGAAAGTGAGGAGAGATGGGGAAGAAGACAAAAGAGATATGGTGGACTGGGTAAGATAGGGCAGGAACCCCCAGATGGAGAACCAGAAGGGAGACCTTCCAGGAAAGAAGGCAAAGAAATAGGGAAGGAGGTGGTGGGTGTGGTCGGGTTTAAGGCCTGGAAACGGTTGAGACTGGGGAAGGTGGGAAGGACGAGGAGAGGTAGAACGCAACACGCGAAAGGGACGAGACGAACTTTGCGTCTCTTCCGGAGACTAAGACATTATCAAGGTGCTTCAAGTTGAGGACGGCTTCCTGGAGTTTGTAGTGTATACACGAGCATGAGAAGGTAGGGTGGGCCTCACCGCAATTGAGGCAGCGAGCCTGGAGAGAAGTGCACTCTGACTTAGAATTTCTCATCCCCACACATGGAACAGAGACAGTACTTGTCCATTTGAGGACACCTCGCCGGAACTTCCAACAGTTATTGCAAAGGCTAGGAGGGGGAAATGTACTCTTGAACGGAGCATCTGGCACCAGCAAGAATAATAGAGGGCGGAGGGACACGTTTACACGACCACGAGGGGGTCGAGTAAACGTGTCCACCTGGAGGACAGAATGGCCTTGGGCTTCGAGGATATGTCTAATATCCTCATGGCAATCTTTTAGGTCCCAAACACCAGTTGCAACATTGTGTTGGAGGAGAACAGTGCCAACATTGGCATTTAACCGAGCGTTTTTAGAGACCCGAACAGGGGTCTCTTCAATGCAGGACAAAGCTAAGGGATTAGCTGCATCCTGAGAAGGAGCAGCGACGACACGCGTACCGTAATTGGTGGAGTTAAAAGTAACAGAGGCATCCGAATCAACAAGGTTTTTATGGAAGGAGAAATGGTCAGGGGGAGTAAAATCCAGATGTTCTAGATAATGTATTTAGCCCACATAGCGGGACCAAATAAGGCGTTGTATTATTACAGGAAAGAATCGTGCGAGTGCGGCCGTGTCGGCGACAGCGTTGAGAACCACCCCCCTCCCCCCCCCCCCCCCAAGAGAGAGAGGCGAGTAGTCACAATGAGAGACTGAGCCGTGCCAGAGGACGAGGTGGTCACCACTGGGGACTGAGAACTCTACCCTACTGCAGAGGAGGGAGGGGAGTAGTCAGGAGGTCGGAGCCCAGTGCAGCAGGGGTTATAGGGCCTGGTCGTCCAACACAGTTGGACTCCGAGGCTTGGTCGCCCACCCCACGAGTCTGAGAAGGTACAAGGAAAACATTATCCGACTTGAAAAAGAGGAAAACGTTATTCACGAATGTGCCCCCACACCCACCATGGAGCCACAATTATAGACAGGACACCCAACAAGAAACTCTTGCCGGTATAGGTTTGTATATATTGAAGAGTATATACAAATACCCCTCCCCCCCCCCCCTGTAAACAGCTGGGTATAAGGTGGCTTTAGTGAGCAGTGCGTCGGTCGAGTTTAACAGCGGTTGTTGACAACCTGACCAAATATATCAACTGGTGGCCAGGCGCGGCCGCCACCACTCCAGACCTGCTTCCTTCACCTAATTAACCCCCCCCCCCTCAATTTCTTCATCTACAGCCCTTATTATGTTTTTTACGTTATGTTTACACCGCCTCTACGCATTTAGAAAAACTTTAAATTATATACATAGTGAAAAATACGACTTCTCAAGGACAATCGACAAGCTCTGCTGATCAAACTTTAAAAAAAGATAGTTACAACCTTATGTATACCCACCAACCTGTTGGCGGGTGGGTTACACGGGTGTATATCATTATTATTTATTCTGTCTACAGTTCCATACTAACTTAAGGGGTTGGGTAGGATGGTCAGTACTACTCTTCAATATATACAAAGCTCCACCCAGGTAAAATGAGTATGAATTAAAGACTACTCAAAATTCCCAGCAAGAATATGCATGCAAGAATAATCAGACTTTCAACACATACATACACCCAAACATACACACATTAAAAACCTATACATATATATAACCTCTCTGACATTTAACGAAACAAAGCAAGACAAAATTGCATTAAACAAAACTCAAAACAAATAAACGGGAGATACCTGGAGAATAACCCATCCTGTCAGAGACCAAGGCTGAACTGAGGAGGAACAAGGCAACTAGAAAACATTACAACTAAGAACGTGGAGGGGGGGGGGGACGGGGGGGATTTTTTTATAAAGAAAACCAAAGAAGGAGAAACAAATATAACCTGACAGGCCTCTTCAACGTACTGTTACGGTGCCCTCTCCTATCTCTTTCGTTTGCCTGCTTTAAGAGTCATATCAGCTCTCCCTACTGATTCTCTGAGGTTCAGGGAGTCCAATGATATATGTGGCGACCAGACCGGCTGCCAGTAAAGGGAAGGAAGTTACATTATAAGTTGTAAATAAAGGGAAATTGGCACCCTGTTTTAAAATGAAAGAGTATCCCCTAATGCAGATATGACCTTTTGGAAGGGACACTGGCTGATCGCGGATTGGCCGACTTAGGTCGCGGGCGACAAATCAGGGCCCACCATGACGTCACCGAGTGCCCCGGGCGGCGCCAACGTCAGAAGTGACCCGACCCGAGAAAAGACAGGCCGGAAAGGAGTTCCTGCAACCTTTTTGTCTGGCAGGCAAGACTCAGGGAGGTTATTGTTATAAGGTAAGCCTGAGTCTTCCTTCACTCCTCCACGGGTCTAGGCCGGAACTGTTAACAGCAGTTTCCCCGTGTTTGACTGAAGGGCTTCCAGGGTGAATCAGTGGCACCCCCTTTTGTGGTGGAAGCAAAGACCTGCGGAGGTGGGCATTGTTGGTCCTCTCCTGTGTGACCAAGGAGACTCCGGTGAATCCCAGGAGTCGGAGGGGCTGAGTATTCGGCCTTTTGAGCCCCTAGCAGCCGAGTGCTAGCAGAGCCCCGGCCTACCACCCCCCACGTGACAGAGAACTGGCGACCTTGCCAGGATTCGAACCCCGGTAGCCAAGAACAGGGAACTTCGCCAGGAAGCGCGGATCAAGCTACAGTGTGGCCCAAATATCAAGATAAGTGTTGCCAGGGTACTAATACAGTATGGCCAGTGAATTCAGTGGTACTGTTACTCAACCAGCTAAGGGACTGAAACGGTGAAATTGGTGCCTACCAACTTGTCTGTGCTGTCGTGTATGCTCAATGATATAGAGATGGAGGAGGACAAAGTAAAGAAATTTATTGACGCAAGGGACGAGAGAATTTTGGAGGAGTGTACCAAGGCCCAGCTCCAACAAGTGGCAAACCACTTCGGGATCAGGTTGAGGACGACTAAGGTAGCGGAGCGAAGGATAGAGATCATGGCACAGCTCACAGCTCGAGAGGAGGCGACGGGAGAGGAGCCATCTCAAGAGGAGCCGTCCCGAGGAGAGACCGCCAGGGATATGGAACGGAAATTCCTACGATGGTTGAAGGCGGAGGAAGCGGAGTCGGTGGATGATATCAAACGACTGATAGTGATGGAGAAGTTTATGTCAGTGCTCCATCCTGAGTTGCGAGTAAGGTTGAGAGAAGCAGGTATTAAGGACCTGAAGGCTGCAGCGGACCGAGCCGACATGCTGGAGGAGGCACTACATCTCAGGAGGGAGGGGCCGCCCAGACACTCGCCTTACCCCAGGTCGGGAGGGAACCTTAGGAGTTCAGGAGGAGCGAGGATGGGTGGGGACTCTCCCAAGAGTAGTGTACCCAATGAGGTAACCCAGTTCAAGAGCTCAAGAGACGCGGGAAGGAAGCCCCAAGCTATGAGCAGTGGACCCAGCTCGGGAGCAGGTGCGGCAGTCCCGGATACGACGACGGGGAGTCCAAGGAGGACCCAGGGGACATCTGCAAGTGGTACCGCCAGAGGGACTGGCGAGTGGCCGCCCAGGGGAGGTGGCCGATGCTAGAACTGTGGTGTGAGAGGACATTATGCCCGCGAGTGTGAGGAGCACCAAAGTAATATGGGACTAATGTTGGAAGAGGAGAGAGTGTTTGTTCACACTCCATATTATAGTGGACCCAACGTGAATGGTTGGGAAATGAAGTTGGGTGAACATCCCTTCGTTTTCGGGGCCAACGTGAAGTTTGGAAAGTCAGACCCAGTGGAAGTTGCCGTGCTTCGAGATACGGGTGCTGACATAAGTATGGTGACCAGGAGTATTCTCCCCAAGGAATTAAATGATTCACCTGTGGGAGTGGTGAGGATACGCAGTGTGGGGGAGGAATACAGGTTGCCACTTCACGAAATACAGCTGATTGCCGACTGTGGAGTCGAGAAAGCTATAGTAGCTGTAGCCCCTAAATTACCCCTAGAGCATATACAGATGGTGCTGGGTAATGACCTCGGAGGAGGCAGGATACAACCCGATTGGGCCAGGAGTGCCTATGTTGCAAGCAGCGGTACAACCCTGCCAGGTGAGGTATCGGTCGTTCCGGATGGTAGTGAGGAAGCCGACTTCACCAGGGGAAACGTCGCCAGGGACGACGACAACGAGTTCGAGAGTGCGGAGAGGTCGTCGGAGGTCGTGGAAAACCCCGACGAGGACCTCCGACTAAGCCTGATGATGCGTGTGGAGGAGTGGCGAGGAGCAGCTGTACAAACGCCTGGGGCGGTGAAGAGGCTGCAGACCGCGCTCCCTCCACACAGAAACGTGAATAAAGTAAGCTCAGTGGATGAGCGAACGGCAGTGAGGGGCAGAGTGGAGGAGCCACGACGCAGTGCACCCTATGCCAGCCAGATGAATAGTGGTAGGTGCAAGATGAACCACCGTGGTGAGGTGAGCCATAGGGAGGTGGATGAGCCCAACCACGAACCGAAGAAGACGTCTGCAGGGAAGAGAATCTCATGGAGGAGTGAAAATGTTCGTCGGGAACGAAGGAGTGAATGGTATAGGAAAGGCAATACGAAGAAAGCAGGGAATAGGTACACCCAGGGTAGGCGCCAGCCTAACCAGAGGGGCATTGGGCCATCGCAAAAGCCTAGTGTGGAAGAGAGGAGGCTGCTGGATGGAGTACAGGTGACAAGTGCCACTGTGAGGAGACAACGCACCTATGGGAGAAGAGGAACCGAGAAGAGAGAAGATTGGCGAAGAGGAGATCATGAGAGGAAACATGGAGTACCTGTAGGATGTGGTGGAAGTGCAAGACTATCTAGGAGTGCACGACGCGGTGGAGGCGCTGCATGCACTGAATCTTACAGTGGTAACGAGCCGTGGGAGTACACTCGTGGCTACGGAGAGAGGATTTCTTATAGGTGTTCAGGGAACGCTCATCACACCCGTTCCTATGCGAGGTGGAGATATAATGAGGCAAGTGACTGGCAAGGTGGTACGAGCCACGTCACCAACTGGAGGAGTGACACTTCAGGAACGGAGGGAGCAAGAGTATAGGTGGCCCTCTTGAGTGCTGCTCTTCCGATATGACTCTTATTTTAAGGGGAGGGGTATGTTACGGTGCCCTCTCCTATCTCTTTCGTTTGCCTGCTTTAAGAGTCATATCAGCTCTCCCTACTGATTCTCTGAGGTTCAGGGAGTCCAATGATATATGTGGCGACCAGACCGGCTGCCAGTAAAGGGAAGGAAGTTACATTATAAGTTGTAAATAAAGGGAAATTGGCACCCTGTTATAAAATGAAAGAGTATCCCCTAATGCAGATATGACCTTTTGGAAGGAACACTGGCCGATCGCGGATTGGCCGACTTAGGTCGCGGGCGACAAATCAGGGCCCGCCATGACGTCACCGAGTGCCCCGGGCGGCGCCAGCGTCAGAAGTGACCCGACCTTGGAAGCGACAGTACGCACCTCGGTCTGCTCTCCAGGATTAGAGGCTCTACAAGCCTTTCTTAGTGGATTGGTGCTGGCTATTGCAGCCCATCGGATATATTGGAGACCCCGCGCTTCTGGGAAGCAAAAGGAACCAAGTTTATTAAGCGAAAGAGGGCCAAACTTGGAAAATATTCGGCGACGACGCAGGGCGGCGACGTTGGACGTTGAGGGTCAGAAAAGGTGTGGCGGGCAAGCCTAGCTGTGACCGGGTTACATCCACTGAGGGTCTTGGAAGGACAACACCGTGCCTAGGACAAGGAGCAACGCCTTGTGGAAGGGGCGAGTGTGGGAAAAATAGTGATTAGCTCAGCGCCCATCGATGAACCAGGATTGGGGCAGCTGAATCTCAGGGATTGGAACGGCGACGACGCGAAGGCTCCACGACACCTGAGGACCTGTGGAACGTCCTGGATCGTCAAGGATCGACCCAAGGAAGCGTGGGAACCTCACACCATCGAGGGACAGGCGTCGTGAGCCAGGAATGTAAGGTAGATCATTTTCCCTCCCATTACCCCTTCTGTGAGTAGGTTAGTTAGGCCACAATAGTTACTTATGTATGTGGCAACAGGACATTAATATTTTAGTAGTAGAGTAGGCTGCAAGGCAGCTTGTGTCCAGGACTGTCAGAGAGGACAGTGTGTATGGATGGCAGGACAGTGAAGAAGAGGCGCCGACGTGGTGAAGAGTCCCTCCTGTGAGAGTGTGGGACCCCTGTCTTTCTGCCCAGTTGAAGGAGTGTTGGAGGTCGTGGAAGAAGAGGCTGAGGATCTCCAGACTTATTATTCTCATTTCCATATTCATGTATTACTTGTGATTGTGTGTATTCATGTAATTTGCATCAGTAAATTCACACATTTTATCACTGTGTTTAAGTGTGCCTCCATTTATGATATTTCTCTATGAGCATACACGAAGGTTATCATAGTACCACCTAGGGAACACTACGTTCTCTATAGCAGTTCCTATTGCCTGGAGAGTGGTAGAGACAGCACAGACTTACATAAAAGTGTACCCTTAGCCATCCGATCAGTATCGGTGTCTGAATGGTGGCAACTATTAACGTAGTGGCTAGAGAGAGGTAAAGCCACACAGACCTTCCTGGGAGAGTACCCTGGGCCGACAGTCTAGTAGCAGATCTATGGGAGTAGCAACCTTCTGGCTACAAACAATATATAATACACCCACTGAACTGCATTGCTGGGGTGCAGATATAATAACCCAGCTGCGACCTTGTTAAGGAGAAGATAGAGAAGACAGGCAGGAAAGGAGTTCCTGCAACCTTTTTGTCTGGCAGGCAAGACTCAGGGAGGTTATTGTTATAAGGTAAGCCTGAGTCTTCCTTCACTCCTCCACGGGTCTAGGCCGGAACTGTTAACAGCAGTTTCCCTGTGTTTGACTGAAGGGCTTCCAGGGTGAATCAGTGGCACCCCCTTTTGTGGTGGAAGCAAAGACCTGCGGAGGTGGGCATTGTTGGTCCTCTCCTGTGTGACCAAGGAGACTCCGGTGAATCCCAGGAGTCGGAGGGGCTGAGTATTCGGCCTTTTGAGCCCCTAGCAGCCGAGTGCTAGCAGAGCCCCGGCCCATCACCCCCCACGTGACAGAGAACTGGCGACCTTGTCAGGATTCGAACCCCGGTAGCCAAGAACTGGGAACTTCGCCAGGAAGCGCGGATCAAGCTACAGTGTGGCCCAAAATTCAAGATAAGTGTTGCCAGGGTACTAATACAGTGTGGCCAGTGAATTCAGTGGTACTGTTACTCAACCA
Source organism: Procambarus clarkii (assembly GCF_040958095.1). Lineage (NCBI taxonomy): Eukaryota > Metazoa > Arthropoda > Malacostraca > Decapoda > Cambaridae > Procambarus > Procambarus clarkii. Next base: position 1,229,176 of record NC_091168.1, read on the forward strand.
GCTAAGGGACTGAAACGGTGAAATTGGTGCCTACCAACTTGTCTGTGCTGTCGTGTATGCTCAATGATATAGAGATGGAGGAGGACAAAGTAAAGAAATTTATTGACACAAGGGACGAGAGAATTTTGGAGGAGTGTACCAAGGCCCAGCTCCAACAAGTGGCAAACCACTTCGGGATCAGGTTGAGGACGACTAAGGTAGCGGAGCGAAGGATAGAGATCATGGCACAGCTCACAGCTCGAGAGGAGGCGACGGGAGAGGAGCCATCTCAAGAGGAGCCGTCCCGAGGAGAGCCGTCGCAAGGTGAACCGTCCCGACTAGAGCCACCCCAAGCGCATACCAGTGTGGAGAGAATTCACAGTGAACATGGGAGCAGTGGAAGGTCCAGCTGTAGTAAGAGGAGCCTGCAACTGGAAATAATGAAGATGCAACTGGAAGCCCAGCTGCGACGAGAGGAGAGAGAAGCGTAAATGCAGCGAGAGGAACGTGTGGCTGAGCTGCAGCGAGAGGAGCGTGAGCGAGAGGCACGGCTGCAGCGAGAGGAGCGTGAGCGAGAAGCACGGCTGCAGCGAGAGGAGCGTCAGAGAGAAGCTCGGCTGCAGCGGGAAGAAGGAGAGAGACAACTGCGACTGGAGGAGATAAAGGCAAAGAAAGAAGTCGAATTGCGTCGCGTTGACCGTGGTCTGCCCTCACTACCTGCACAGCGAGATGACCTCAAGGTAAGGGAACGTGACTTACCTACGTTCGAACCACAAGAAGCTGAGGCGTTCTTCGAACACTTTGAACGGATAGCAACTCTGAAGGAGTGGCCAGAAGATGATTGGGCTGCTCTGGTCCAGGGCAGGTTGACTGGTGAGGCCCGGGAAGCCTATAACATGCTGGACGTAGAGGAGTGTACTAGTTACGACGCGATTAAGAATGCGGTGCTCCACTCATTCCAGCTGACTCTGGAGATGAACCGGAAGTGGTTCAGAGAGTATACAAGAGCGTCGGGAAAGACTTACGCCGAGACCGCCAGGGATATGGAACGGAAATTCCTACGATGGTTGAAGGCGGAGGAAGCGGAGTCGGTGGATGATATCAATCGACTGATAGTGATGGAGAAGTTTATGTCAGTGCTCCATCCTGAGTTGCGAGTAAGGTTGAGAGAAGCAGGTATTAAGGACCTGAAGGCTGCAGCGGACCGAGCCGACATGCTGGAGGAGGCACTACATCTCAGGAGGGAGGGGCCGCCCAGACACTCGCCTTACCCCAGGTCGGGAGGGAACCTTAGGAGTTCAGGAGGAGCGAGGATGGGTGGGGACTCTCCCAAGAGTAGTGTACCCAATGAGGTAACCCAGTTCAAGAGCTCAAGAGACGCGGGAAGGAAGCCCCAAGCTATGAGCAGTGGACCTAGCTCGGGAGCAGGTGCGGCAGTCCCGGATACGACGACGGGAAGTCCAAGGAGGACCCAGGGGACATCTGCAAGTGGTACCGCCAGAGGGACTTGCGAGTGGCCGCCCAGGGGAGGTGGCCAATGCTACAACTGTGGTGTGAGAGGAAATTATGCCCGCGAGTGTGAGGAGCACCAAAGTAATATGGGACTAATGTTGGAAGAGGAGAGAGTGTTTGTTCACACTCCATATTATAGTGGACCCAACGTGAATGGTTGGGAAATGAAGTTGGGTGAACATCCCTTCGTTTTCGGGGCCAACGTGAAGTTTGGAAAGTCAGACCCAGTGGAAGTTGCCGTGCTTCGAGATACGGGTGCTGACATAAGTATGGTGACCAGGAGTATTCTCCCCAAGGAATTTAATGATTCACCTGTGGGAGTGGTGAGGATACGCAGTGTGGGGGAGGAATACAGGTTGCCACTTCTCGAAATACAGCTGATTGCCGACTGTGGAGTCGAGAAAGCTATAGTAGCTGTAGCCCCTAAATTACCCCTAGAGCATATACAGATGGTGCTGGGTAATGACCTCGGAGGAGGCAGGATACAACCCGATTGGGCCAGGAGTGCCTATGTTGCAAGCAGCGGTACAACCCTGCCAGGTGAGGTATCGGTCGTTCCGGATGGTAGTGAGGAAGCCGACTTCACCAGGGGAAACGTCGCCAGGGACGACGACAACGAGGGCGAGAGTGTGGAGAGGTCGTCGGAGGTCGTGGAAAACCCCGACGAGGACCTCCGACTAAGCCTGATGATGCGTGTGGAGGAGTGGCGAGGAGCAGCTGTACAAACGCCTGGGGCGGTGAAGAGGCTGCAGACCGCGCTCCCTCCACACAGAAACGTGAATAAAGTAAGCTCAGTAGATGAGCGAACGGCAGTGAGGGGCAGAGTGGAGGAGCCACGACGCAGTGCACCCTATGCCGGCCAGATGAATAGTGGTAGGTGCAAGATGAACCACCGTGGTGAGGTGAGCCATAGGGAGGTGGATGAGCCCAACCACGAACCGAAGAAGACGTCTGCAGGGAAGAGAATCTCATGGAGGAGTGAAAATGTTCGTCGGGAACGAAGGAGTGAATGGTATAGGAAAGGCAATACGAAGAAAGCAGGGAATAGGTACACCCAGGGTAGGCGCTAGCCTAACCAGAGGGGCATTGGGCCATCGCAAAAGCCTAGTGTGGAAGAGAGGAGGCTGCTGGATGGAGTACAGGTGACAAGTGCCACTGTGAGGAGACAACGCACCTATGGGAGAAGAGGAACCGAGAAGAGAGAAGATTGGCGAAGAGGAGATCATGAGATGAAACATGGAGTACCTGTAGGATGTGGTGGAAGTGCAAGACTATCTCGGAGTGCACGACGCGGTGGAGGCGCTGCATGCACTGAATCTTACAGTGGTAACGAGCCGTGGGAGTACACTCGTGGCTACGGAGAGAGGATTTCTTATAGGTGTTCAGGGAACACTCATCACACCCGTTCCTATGCGAGGTGGAGATATAATGAGGCAAGTGACTGGCAAGGTGGTACGAGCCACGTCACCAACTGGAGGAGTGACACTTCAGGAACGGAGGGAGCAAGAGTATAGGTGGCCCTCTTGAGTGCTGCTCTTCCGATATGACTCTTATTTTAAGGGGAGGGGTATGTTACGGTGCCCTCTCCTATCTCTTTCGTTTGCCTGCTTTAAGAGTCATATCAGCTCTCCCTACTGATTCTCTGAGGTTCAGGGAGTCCAATGATATATGTGGCGACCAGACCGGCTGCCAGTAAAGGGAAGGATGTTACATTATAAGTTGTAAATAAAGGGAAATTGGCGCCCTGTTATAAAATGAAAGAGTATCCCCTAATGCAGATATGACCTTTTGGAAGGGACACAGGCCGATCGCGGATTGGCCGACTTAGGTCGCGGGCGACAAATCAGGGCCCGCCATGACATCACCGAGTGCCCCGGGCGGCGCCAACGTCAGAAGTGACCCGACCTTGGAAGCGACAGGACGCACCTCGGTCTGCTCTCCAGGATTAGAGGCTCTACAAGCCTTTCTTAGTGGATTGGTGCTGGCTATTGCAGCCCATCGGATATATTGGAGACCCCACGCTTCTGGGAAGCAAAAGGAACCAAGTTTATTGAGCGAAAGAGGGCCAAACTTGGAAAATATTCGGCGACGACGCAGGGCAGCGACGTTGAACGTTGAAGGTCAGAAAAGGTGTGGCGGGCAAGCCTAGCTGTGACCGGGTCACATCCACTGAGGGTCTTGGAAGGACGACACCGTGCCTAGGACAAGGAGCAACGCCTTGTGGAAGGGGCGAGTGTGGGAAAAATAGTGATTAGCTCAGCGCCCATCGATGAACCAGGATTGGGGCAGCTGAATCTCAGGGATTGGAACGGCGACGACGCGAAGGCTCCACGACACCTGAGGACCTGTGGAACGTCCTGGATCGTCAAGGATCGACCCAAGGAAGCGTGGGAACCTTACACCATCGAGGGACAGGCGTCGTGAGCCAGGAATGTAAGGTAGATCATTTTCCCTCCCATTACCCCTTGTGTGAGTAGGCTAGTTAGGCCACAATAGTTACTTATGTATGTGGCAACAGGACATTAATATTTTAGTAGTAGAGTAGGCTGCAAGGCAGCTTGTGTCCAGGACTGTCAGAGAGGACAGTGTGTATGGATGGCAGGACAGTGAAGAAGAGGCGCCGACGTGGTGAAGAGGCCCTCCTGTGAGAGTGTGGGACCCCTGTCTTTCTGCCCAGTTGAAGGAGTGTTGGAGGTCGTGGAAGAAGAGGCTGAGGATCTCCAGACTTATTATTCTCATTTCCATATTCATGTATTACTTGTGATTGTGTGTATTCATGTAATTTGCATCAGTAAATTCACACATTTTATCACTGTGTTTAAGTGTGCCTCCATTTATGATATTTCTCTATGAGCATACACGAAGGTTATCATAGTACCACCTAGGGAACACTACGTTCTCTATAGCAGTTCCTATTGCCTGGAGAGTGGTAGAGACAGCACAGACTTACATAAAAGTGTACCCTTAGCCATCCGATCAGTATCGGTGTCTGAATGGTGGCAACTATTAACGTAGTGGCTAGAGAGAGGTAAAGCCACACAGACCTTTCTGGGAGAGTACCCTGGGCCGACAGTCTAGTAGCAGATCTATGGGAGTAGCAACCTTCTGGCTACAAACAATATATAATACACCCACTGAACTGCATTGCTGGGGTGCAGATATAATAACCCAGCTGGCGACCTTGTTAAGGAGAAGATAGAGAAGACAAGCAGGAAAGGAGTTCCTGCAACCTTTTTGTCTGGCAGGCAAGACTCAGGGAGGTTATTGTTATGAGGTAAGCCTGAGTCTTCCTTCACTCCTCCACGGGTCTAGGCCGGAACTGTTAACAGCAGTTTCCCCGTGTTTGACTGAAGGGCTTCCAGGGTGAATCAGTGGCACCCCCTTTTGTGGTGGAAGCAAAGACCTGCGGAGGTGGGCATTGTTGGTCCTCTCCTGTGTGACCAAGGAGACTCCGGTGAATCCCAGAAGTCGGAGGGGCTGAGTATTCGGCCTTTTGAGCCCCTAGCAGCCGAGTGCTAGCAGAGCCCCGGCCCACCACCCCCCACGTGACAGTACACAACGCAACTTGAAGCCCAGTGTGTTTAACTCACGTTTATTTAAACTGATATAAATTTTCTTAAATCATCAAATATGTTTCTTCACCAGACTTATCCAGAATGGTTAACTCTCGTAACTTATACCAATCATTTTATTCACGCGAACTAACAAGGAAATTGGATAGTTTAGCGAGCAGGAACATCTGATGCTCTCAATTTATAATCTTGATATTACGGTATGTGCTTCTGATACATCTCGTTTTCCGATAATATTCAAATTAACTAAATTAAATCTAAAATCTGAGTTAAAAGATATTGTAAGAGCACAGGTATTTGTTGCCTAATTTTATAACCGAGCTTAAAGACATAATTGTTACGGATTTTCTGTAAGAGACGTACGTATAGGAGACGTAAGAGACATACGTCTGTAAGAGACATATAGAAGACGTAAGAGACGTATAGGAGACGTAAGAGAGATACGTGTGTAAGTGACGTATAGGAGATGTAAGAGACATACGTCTGTAAGAGACATATAGAAGACGTAAGAGACGTACGGCTGTAAGAGACGTATAGGAGACGTAAGAGAGATACGTGTGTAAGTGACGTATAGGAGATGTAAGAGACATACGTCTGTAAGAGACATATAGAAGACGTAAGAGACATACGTCTGTAAGAGACATATAGAAGACGTAAGAGACATACGTCTGTAAGAGACATATAGAAGACGTAAGAGACATATAGAAGACGTAAGAGACATACGTCTGTAAGAGACATATAGAAGACGTAAGAGACATATAGAAGACGTAAGAGACATATAGAAGACGTAAGAGACATACGTCTGTAAGAGACATATAGAAGACGTAAGAGACATACGTCTGTAAGAGACGTAAGAGACATACGTCTGTAAGAGACATATAGAAGACGTAAGAGACATACGTCTGTAAGAGACGTATAGGAGACGTAAGAGACATACGTGTACAAGTGACGTATAGAAGACGTAAGAGACATATAAGAGATATAAGAGACATACGTGTGTAAGTGATGTATAGATGTAAGAGACATACGTCTGTAAGAGACATACGTCTGTAAGAGACATATAGAAGACGTGAGACAGACGTATAGGAGACGTAAGAGACATTCGTCTGTATCCAACACCAGGTAGCCAAGATGGCCGTATGACTCGTCAGCTAGTGGCAATTCCCAGACCATTAGGAAACTATTTCCTTAACATACATACACATATATAATCTAAATACATTTATATATTAAATAAACTCGCAATTAGAAGGAATAGAAAAAAGGAGAAATAGGAGAGAAGTGTAATGAGATAGAGAAAGAGAGCGTAAGAGTGTGGACGAGAAACAGTACCATCTGTGGCCGGGAGTTTCGCCTGGTGATCCATCACAGCCCATTGACAAATTCGAAGCAGAACTTAATTTTGACCATATTCCTTTAATTTTGACCGCCGCCTCTTCTTTCTCCACATTCTTGTACATTTACCAGTATTATTGCTAGCTGTATTCACTTAAGTTGTGCTTAAGTGAACACACACACACACACACACACACACACACACACACACACACACACACACACACACACACACACACACACACACACACACACACACACACACACACACACACACACACACACACACACACACACACACACACACACACACACACACACACACACACACACACACACACACACACACACACACACACACACACACACACACACACACACACACACACACACACACACACACACACACACACACACACACACACACACGCGCACACACACACACACACACACACACACACACACACACACACACACACACACACACACACACACACACACACACACACACACACACACACACACACACACACACACACACACACACACACACACACACACACACACACACACACACACACACACACACACACACACACACACACACACACACACACACACACACACACACACACACACACACACACACACACACACACACACACACACACACACACACACACACACACACACACACACACACACACACACACACACACACACACACACACACACACACACACACACACACACACACACACACACACACACACACACACACACACACACACACACACACACACACACACACACACACACACACACACACACACACACACACACACACACACACACACACACACACACACACACACACACACACACACACACACACACACACACACACACACACACACACACACACACACACACACACACACACACACACACACACACACACACACACACACACACACACACACACACACACACACACACACACACACACACACACACACACACACACACACACACACACACACACACACACACACACACACACACACACACACACACACACACACACACACACACACACACACACACACACACACACACACACACACACACACACACACACACACACACACACACACACACGGGGGCTCGCTGGCTGAGTGGACAGCGCACTAGACTCGTGGATCTAGGGACCAGGGTTCGATCCCGGCAGCTGGGGAAAAACAAATGGGCAGAGTTTCCTTCAACTTGATGCTCCTGTTACCTAGCAGTAAATAGGTACCTGGGAGTTAGACAGCTGCTACGGGCTGCTTCCTGGGCGTGTACTCACCTAATTGTGCTTGTGGGGGTTGAGCTTTGGCTCTTTGGTCCCGCCTCTCAACTGTCAATCAACTGGTGTACAGATTCCTGAGCCTACTGAGCTCTATCATATCTACATATGAAACTTTGTATGGAGTCAGCCTTCACCACATCACTTCCTAATGCATTCCATTTATTAACTACTCTGACTCTGAACAAATTCTTTCTAACGTCTCTATGACTCATCTGGGTACTAAGTTTCCACCTGTGTCCCCTTGTTCGTGTCCCACCCGTGCTGAAGAGTTTGTCTTTGTCCACCCTGTCAATTTCCCTGAGAATTTTGTAGGTGGTTATCATGTCTCCCCTTACTCTTTTGTTTTCCAGGGATGTGAGGTTCAGCTCCTTTAGCCTTTCCTCGTAGCTCATTCCTCTCAGTTCCGGGACGAGCCTGGTGGCATACCACTGAATCTTCTCTATATTTGTCTTGTGTTTAAATAGGTATGGACTCCTGGCTGGAGCTGCATACTCCAGTATTGGTTTTACGTAAGTGGTATACAGGGTCATGAACATTTTTTTACACAAGTTTTTAAAGGCAGTTCTTATGTTGGCCAGTCTAGCATATGCCGCTGATGATATTCTTTTGATGTGGGCCTCTGGGGACAGGTTCGGTGTGATATCAACCCCCAGATTTTTCTCTCTATTTGACTCCTGCAGGATTTCACCTCCCAGATGATACCTTGTGTTCAGCCTTCTGCTCCCTTCGCCTAATTTCATTACTTTACACTTTCCTGAGTTGAACTTTAGCAGCCATTTTCTAGATCATTCCTCCAGTTTGTCCAGGTCATCCTGTAGTCTCTGTCTATCTTCATTCGTCTTGATTCTTCTCATAATTTTTGCACCAACAGCAAACATTGAGAGGAATGAGTCTATACCCTCCGGAAGATCGTTTACATATATTAGAAACAGGATGGGTCCAAGTACTGAGCCCTGTGGGACTCCGCTGGTGACATTTCGCCACTCTGATGTCTCCCCCCTCACCGTTACTCGCTGTTTCCTGTTGCTTAAGTATTCCCTTATCCACTGGAGCACCTTCCCTTTTACTCCTGCCTGTTGCTCCAACTTTTTTAACAGCCTTCTATGGGGTACTGTATCAAAGGCTTTCTGGCAGTCAAGGAAAATGCAGTCTGCCCACTCTTCTCTTTCCTGCCAAATTTTTGTTGTCTGGTCATAGAATTTTATTAAACCTGTGAGGCACGATTTACTATCCCTGAACCAATGTTGGTGGTGCGTTACAAAGTTATTTCCCTCCAGGTGCTCTACAAGCCTTTTCCTCACGATCTTCTCCATCACCTTGCATGGTATACACGTTAGGGAAACTGGCCTGTAGTTCAGTGCCTCTTGCCTGTCACCCTTCTTGTATATTGGGACTACGTTAGCTGCCTTCCAACTTTCTGGTAAGTCTCCTGTTTCCAGTGACTTGTTATACACCATAGAGAGTGGCACACTTAGTACTTCTGCACCTTCCTTTAGTATCCATGGTGAGATTCTATCAGGCCCAACAACCTTTGTCACATCCAGCCCCAGCAGTCACCTTTTGACCTCATCACTGGTGAGGTCAAATTCCTCCAAGGTTGGTAGCTTTGCAGCCTAATCCTCATTTAGTGCAGGGGCTTCTCTTTGTTCTATTGTGATGACCTCCTGGAATCTCTTGTTGAGTTCTTCACACACCTCCTTGTCATTCTCTATGTATCTGTTCTCCCCTTTTCGCAGTTTCATCACTTGTTCCTTCACCGCTGTTTTCCTCCTGATGTGGCTGTGGAGCAGCTTTGGCTTGGTCTTGGCTTTACTCACTATGTCATTTTCATACTGTCTCTCTGCTTCCCTTCTCACTCTGAGGTACTCATTTCTGGCCCTCTGGTATCTCTCCCTACTCTTTGGTGTTCTGTTATTTCTGTTGTTTCTGCATGTTGTTTTACTCAGTTGTTTCGCTACATTGCATTTGTGGTTGAACCATGGGTTTTTCTGTTGTTTTTCATTTTTCTCCTTTTGGACTTGGATACACCGGTCTACAGTTTCCTTGCACTTCTGGGTGACAAAATCCATCATGTCCTGCACATTCTTGTCTCTAAGTTCTGTTTCCCATGGTATTCCTCTGAGGAAGTTACTCATCTCGTCATATTTTCCTCTTCGGTAATTTAGCATTTTTCCCTCCAATCCTATCCTTGGATAGGTTATCCCTACCTCCACCAAGCACTTAAAAGTCAGTACACTGTGGTCACTCATTCCTATGGGGGCTTCAACTTTGACTTCCCTTATTTCTGTGTGTGTGTGGGTGGGTTAAAAAAATTAATCGTCAGTAACAGTTGATTGATTGACAGCGAAAGATCAGAGCTCAACCCCTGCAAGCAAACCTAGGTGAATACACAAACACACACACACACACACACACACACACACACACACACACACACACACACACACACACACACACACACACACACACACAACACATACACACACACACAAACCATCCAGGGAGAAGGTGGTAATAGTTTTTTGGATGAGAATGCCACAATAAAAGCAACATTTGCGGAAATACTAAAAAAAAATAACTCTGAAGTAATGACTGCAGTGATGGAGGTGGCCATGAAAGCAGCCACCTCACAAGAGGCGGCACGCTCCACTAGCCAACTGCTGGAATGAAACAGATCAGTGGTTGCTGTGGGTATTAAAGAACAGGAAGGCTCCAATAGGACAGAGTGTAATGGCAAGGACAAAGCAGCAGTGAATGAAGTACTAAAGGCACTAGACATGGAAGGGGCTGAGCATTGCATTGAGAAGGTTTTCAGGCTAGGCTGGTACAACAAAGACCGAGACCGAATGATAAAGATAGTGTTTGCAAATGAGAGCACAAAGGAGAAGATCCTATCAAGGAAGAGCTCCCTGAAAAACGTGGGAAAATTAAAAAATGTATTCCTCCAGAGAGACATGACAAGGAAGGAGACAGCCGTGGCGGCAGAAGCAAGGAAGGGGTGCAGGGCGAGAGGGGAAAACCAGGAATTCACAGCTCCCAACACAACACCCCCAGAGGTGAGGGGGGAACCCACAACCAGCTACCCAGTAACACCAGAAGGGAGGACAACCCCGCCTCTCTCCTCTGCATAGAAAACCCCCCTACCCCAAACCCTCCCTGCCCCCACTCAAATGTTCAGCCAAGTCTCCCTCCCGCCACACCCAATCCCCACCCTTCTACCCCTCCCCTCCTCCCGAGTCCTCCCTCCCCCCTGTTACTTCCCGTCCTCCCTCCCCTTTCACCCCATACCCTCCCTGTCCCTCCCCCTTCACTGGATCCCCCGCCCCTCATCCCAGTATCCTCTGAGACCCTGTTATCCACCTCACAGGTCCTCACACCCATGGAACAGCCTCCCCCACCAGCAGAACACTCACCGAGGAGGCAATTTGAGAAGGGACAGAAGAAACTGAGCCTCAAAGCGATGTACACTAACATAGATGGAATTACAAATAAAGCAAATGAGCTGGGAGAACGGGTACTAGAGGAAAACCCAGACATAATAGCCCTCACAGAAACAAAGATCACGAAAACGATAACAGACGCAGTGTTCCCACAGGACTATTATGTTATGAGGAAAGAGAGGGAAGGAAGAGGTGGGGGTGGTGTAGCTCTGCTGGTAAGAAAAGGCTGGGATTTTGAGGAGATGGATATTCAGAGCTGTGAAGGTTTCAGTGACTACATAGCAGGTACTGTAACAACTGGAAGGAAAAAAATTATAGTAGTAGTCATATATAATCCACCACCAAATGACAGAAGACCTAGACAGGAATATGATAGAAACAACATGGCCACCATTAACATAATAGAAAGAGCAGCTTCTGTTGCTAGCAGGAATGGATCTGGACTACTAATTATGGGAGACTTCAACCATGGGAAGATAGATTGGAAGAACAGAGACCCGCATGGAGAACCAGAAACATGGGGAGCTAAGATGCTGGACGTGGCAACAAGAAACTTTCTAAGCCAGCACATCAAAGAACTAACAAGAATGAGAGGAGAAGATGAACCAGCAATGCTTGATTTGATATTTACCCTAAATGAGTGGGATATAAGGGAAGTTAAGATGGAAGCGCCCTTGGGAATGAGTGACCACAGTGTATTGAACTTTGAGTACCTGGTAGAGCTAGGACTTATCTCCCCCAAAAAAGAACTAGGAATCAAAAGGCTGGCATACCGAAAGGGGAATTATGAACAGATGAGAAGTTTCCTAAGTGAAATACCTTGGGACACAGACCTCAGAGATAAGTCTGTACAGGGTATGATGGACCACGTTACCCAAAAGTGTCAGGAGGCAGTAAACAGGTTCATCCCGGCCCAAAGGGAAAAATCCGAGAAGCAACAGAAGAATCCATGGTATAATAGGGCATGTTTGGAAGCGAAGAAACTGAACAAAAGGGCGTGGAGGAACTTTCGGAAAAACAGAACACCAGAAAGCAGAGAGAGATACCAGAGAACCAGGAATGAGTACGTCAGGGTGAGAAGAGAAGCAGAGAAAAGTTTTGAAAACGATATAGCAAACAAAGCCAAGACCGAACCAAAGCTACTCCACAGTCACATCAGAAGGAAAACAACAGTGAAAGAACAGGTATTGAAACTTCGAACAGGCAAGGACAGGTATACAGAGAATGACAGAGAGGTGTGTGAAGAACTCAACAAGAGGTTCCAGGAGGTCTTCACAATAGAACAAGGTGAGGTCACTGTGCTAGGAGAAAGGGAGGTAAACCAGGCAGCCTTGGAAGAGTTCGAAATTACGAGAGAGGAGGTCAATCTGGATGTTAGAAAGGCTGTTGGTCCAGATGGGATCTCACCATGGGTACTGAAAGAGTGTGCAGAGGCACTTTGCTTGCCACTCTCCATAGTGTATAGTAAGTCACTGGAGACGGGAGACCTGCCAGATATATGGAGGACGGCGAATGTGGTCCCAATATACAAAAAGGGCGACAGACAAGAGGCATTGAACTACAGGCCAGTGTCCTTGACTTGTATTCCATGCAAGGTGATGGAGAAGATCGTGAGAAAAAACCTGGTAACACATCAGGAGAGAAGGGACTTCGTGACAAATCGACAACATGGGTTCAGGGAGGGTAAATCTTGCCTTACAGGCTTGATAGAATTCTACGATCAGGTGACAAAGATTAAGCAAGAAAGAGAGGGCTGGGCGGACTGCATTTTCTTGAATTGTCGGAAAGCCTTTGGCACAGTACCGCATAAGAGGCTGGTACATAAGCTGGAGAGACAGGCAGGTGTAGCTGGTAAGGTGCTCCAGTGGATACGGGAGTATCTAAGCAATAGGAAGCAGAGAGTTACGGTGAGGGGTGAGACCTCCGATTGGCGTGAAGTTACCAGTGGAGTCCCACAGGGCTCTGTACTCGGTCCTATCTTGTTTCTGATATATGTAAATGATCTCCCGAAGGGTATCGATTCATTTCTCTCAATGTTTGCGGACGATGCTAAAATTATGAGAACGATTAAAACAGAAGAGGACTGTTTGAGGCTTCAAGAAGACCTAGACAAGCTGAAGGAATGGTCGAACAAATGGTTGTTAGAGTTTAACCCAACCAAATGTAATGTAATGAAGATAGGTGTAGGGAGCAGGAGGCCAGATACAAGGTATCATCTGGGAGAGGAAATTCTTCAGGAGTCAGAGAAGGAAAAAGACTTGGGGGTTGATATCACGCCAGACCTGTCTCCTGCAGCACATATCAAGCGGATAACATCAGCGGCATATTCCAGGCTGGCCAACATACGAACGGCATTCAGAAACTTGTGTAAAGAATCATTCAGAACTTTGTATACCACATATGTCAGGCCAATCCTTGAGTATGCAGCCCCAGCATGGAGTCCATATCTAGTCAAGGATAAGACTAAACTGGAAAAGGTTCAAAGGTTTGCCACCAGACTAGTACCCGAGCTGAGTGGTATGAGCTATGAGGAGAGACTACGGGAATTAAACCTCACTTCGCTGGAAGACAGAAGAGTTAGGGGGGGACATGATCACCACATTCAAGATTCTGAAGGGAATTGATAGGGTAGATAAAGACAGTCTATTTAACACAAGGGGAACACGCACAAGGGGACACAGGTGGAAACTGAGTGCCCATATGAGCCACAGAGATATTAGAAAGAACTTTTTTAGTGTCAGAGTGGTTGACAAATGGAATGCATTAGGGGGTGATGTGGTGGAGGCTGACTTCATACACAATTTTAAGTGTAGATATAATAGAGCCCGATAGGCTCAGGAATCTGTACACCTGTTGATTGACTGTTGAGAGGCGGGACCAAAGAGCCAGAGCTCAACCCCCACAAACACAACTAGGTGAGTACTAGGTGAGTACACACACACACACACACACACACACACACACACACACACACACACACACACACACACACACACACACACACACACACACACACACACACACACACACACACACACACACACACACACACACACACACACACACATACATACACACACACACACACACACACACACACACACACACACACACACACACACACACACACACACACACACACACACACACACACACACACATCCCCTCTCTCGCTCCCACCCCTCTCTCTCTTCCTCCCCCCCTCTCTCTCCCTCCCCCCCCTCTCTCTCTGTCTCTCTCTCTCTCTCTCTCTCTCTCTCTCTCTCTCTCTCTCTCTCTCTCTCTCTCTCTCTCTCTCTCTCTCTCTCTCTCTCTCTCTCTCTCTCTCTCTCTCTCTCTCTCTCTCTCTCTCTCTCTCACACACACACACACTCATAGGGAAATCATGGAAGGGAGACGAACTCTGACTGCCAAACGCAGGACATTCACAACTGGAACAAACACAGAGGATGGGATGGAACAGGAAGCCTGGTTGAAGGAAGTACTCCAGCAAATGCAGAATGAATTCAGTGAAGGACTGAGGGTAATGAGGGAGACAGTAGCCAACCTGCAAGATGATTTAAGGGCAGCAAAGGAGGAGATAAGATACCTAAAGGAGACTCTTCCACAATACCAGGCACAAACCGTACCCCAGGGAGATGGGAATGCTACTGTGGAGGGGACCACCACAACCCAGATCTCATTTGCTGAAATGCTTAAAAAGAGCCCTGAAGCTAGGTCTGCGGTTAAGGAAGTTGCCATGGAAGTGGCTTCCTCTCAGGAAGCAGCTAGATGTACTAGCCGGCTGATAGAGAGAAATAGAGCAGTAGTAGTAGCAGGCATTAAAGAACAAACAGAGACCAGACCAAAGGAGCGGAGAGACAAGGACAAAAACATGATTAAAGAGATCCTTAAAGAGGTAAGGATGGAGGGAGCTGAGCGAAATGTTGAAAAGGTTTTCAGGCTTGGAAAGTACAACAAGGACAGAGACCGAATGGTAAAGGTGGTTTTCATGAGCGAAATCGCGAAAGAGGAACTGCTAGCAAGGAAGTGTTGTCTAAAAGGTGTAGAGAAGTTCAAGAAAATATTCCTGCAGAGGGATATGACAAGGGAAGAGAGAATACGGACAGCAGATGCGAGGAAGGAGCGCAGGGAGAGAGAAGGAAATCAGAGTACCACAACCCAGAACCCTACAATCCCAGAGGGAAGTGAAGAACCCTTCTCAAACAGTGCAACAGCCACAGGGATTGGGGCACCACCCCCACATTCTACCCAATAGACACCCAACCTGCCCCATCCCCCGTCAGCCCCCCACTAAGTACCCACCTAGGGCACCCTCCCCCCACCCACCCCCCTCCTCCCACTCACCCCCCTTCTCCCCCTCACCCCTCTCCCCAGGACCTCCCTTCTCCCCCATCCCCCATGCCCTCCCTTCTCCCACATGCCTTCCCGTCTCTCCCACCCCCATGCCCTCCCTTCCCCTCCTCCCCCCTAAGCCCCCCACTCTCCCCCACCCCACCTAAGTCTTCCCCTCTCCCCCACTCCCCTAAACCCTCCCCTCTTCCTCACCCACCTCAGCCCTCCCTTTTCCCCCACGCCCCCCAAGCCCTCCACCCTTTTCTCTCCCCCCAAGCCCCCCCCCTCTCCCCTATCCCCAACAGCCTCTCCTCCCCCCATGCTTCCCCAACCCTCCCTCTCTTACCCACCCCCTGTACCCTCCCCCTCTTATCCACCCCCTGTACCCTCCCCCTCTTATCCACCCCCTGTACCCTCCCCCTCTTATCCACCCCCTGTACCCTCCCCCTCTCCCCCACCACCCCAAGCCCTCCCTCCTCCACCAATCCCCCCGTGCCAGGTCCCCCCAGCTCCCACTCACCCCAGATCCCAAAAGTCCCCCCCAGAAAAGAAGCAGAAGAGAGTCAGTTTCAGGGTGATGTACTCGAACATAGATGGGATCACAAGCAAGACAAGTGAACTAAGGGAAAGAGCACAAGAAGTTAACCCAGATGTAATCGGACTCTGTTATAAATATATGTGTGTGGGGCTTCTATGGGTACTGGTACTATTAAGGGGTAAGGGTAGTTAGAAGACAAGAATATCAAATATGGGAGAGCTAAAAGGCCCGGCCCCCAAAATAAACTATCCACAGTAGTAATAACTTGCTACTAGACCATATATGTTAGTCTAAGGGTTGATCAATGCGCTCCCACATAGGAAGAAGGGATACTCTGTAATTCATGTACTTATTTATTAACCCCTTAACAACCCCCCCATATACACTCACACCAATAACAATAATAATAATAACTTTACCACACTATCTTACGTTAAAAGCCTTGGTCCACTTAGGCAGGATACAAGGTTTACACTAATAACAAGCTTGGGTAAAGTACTACTGGATAAGCACTGAAGCTGGATGCAGCTTAGGGTAGGGAAACCACGTGGGACCCAAATACAAAACACAACACTTAGGGGTACCCAAAACACTGGCTAATACTACCCCCAGGTCTCACCAATCGTTACTACCAGAGTAGGCACACTTAACACCATATAATACTTAACTTAAGGGTACAGGAACTTAGGGTAAGGGAAATAAGTAAGAGGAGAAGGGAGAAGAGTAGGGGTGCAGCCACAGAGTAGGTCTCGTCCGCACGAACACCAGCCAGAGAAGAGAGAGCTCCTAGCGACCAGCTGGCCTCCCTCATGTCGTGGTGCCGGAAGGAGCCTAATTGATCGTGCAGCTAAGCACATTAAAGATCTTCCCCTATGCAATGTATTGTTACTTTACAGATGATTAGAAAGTATTAGTAAGCAAAGTTGGTGCCTATGTTATTATTTAATAATCAACCCCCAGCTCAGTCTTTAAATGCTCTTTGAGAAACAACAATAGTCTTACGTCTGGCAGGGAAGATACAAACAATTGCCGCTAGTGATGCACCCAACTGTACCACCAGAAAGTTTAATAGCTCAATTTTGACCTCTGGTTTCCACTGGAGAACCCAGGGTCGTAACACTCCTCCCCCCTTCAGAGAAAAAAAAATGTGACTACTAGAATAGTAGTCATATTTTTTGTAAGGGTATACAGAGAATAAAAAGAAAAAACATATGACAAAAACAAAAAATCAAACAAAAACAATTTCTCTGCAAAAAAAATTACAAAGGAGTTCTCTGAAAGAAAAAAAAACATACACAAAAAAAATAAAAGAACAGGGAAGTAAATAAATTGGACACGGAATATTTAATGTCACAGGAGAACCTAAAAAAAATTAACTAAAGCATGACAGTTGGTAAACGGCTTTCTGTGGCTCAGATGAATGTGATTCAGGCAACCGGGACAGAGCGTCGGCTATCACGTTGCGTCTGCCCGGTAGGTGGGTAATGGAAAGATTGAAGTCCTGTAGGTACAACGCCCACCTGAGGATGCGTTTATTCTTACCCTTCATCTGAGTCAGGAAGACTAGTGGGTTATGGTCCGTGTACACTTCCACTATATTACCTGTGAGGTAAACTTCGAACTTTTACATGTTAACACTAGCGCCAACGCCTCTTTTTCTACCACTGAATAATTGCGTTGCGCCTTGTCGAATTTCACAGAGTAATAATATACTGGGTGTTCCACCTGATCATCCCCAGTTTGCAACAACACTGCACCAGCACCCGAGAAAGATGCGTCAACATGAATTTTAAACGGTCGGTCGAACCTTGGACTAGCAAGCACTGGGGCGGAAGCTAAGATCAATTTCAAATTTTTAAATGCCTCTGCACAGTCTGATGACCACTTAAATTTAACGGCTTTCCGCAACAAGTCTGTGAGAGGAGTGGCAACACTGGAAAAGTTCTGACAAAAACGTCGATAGTACGCACACATACCGATAAATCTTTGAACATCCTTTTTAGACTTTAGTACTGGATACTCCAGAATGGCACTGATTTTATCTTGTCGAGGTAACACTTTTCCTTGGCCCACTTCATAACCGAGGTACGTCACTGTGCCTTGGCCAAAATGACACTTTTTAGCATTTAAGGTAAGATTTGCCCTTTTCAAGATGGCAAACAACTGGCGTAACCTAGCTATGTGGTCAGCCCAATTACTGTCAAACAGCACGATATCATCTAAATACGCCCGACAATTTGGCACCTTAGCGAGTAGAGAGTTCATGAGTCTCTGGAACGTGGCCGGAGCATTACGCAAGCCGAACGGTAACACTTGATACTCAAAAACACCCTCGGGTGTCACAAACGCCGTTAGCTGTTTAGCACGTTCAGTGAGTGGGATTTGATAATACCCCCTCGAGAGATCGAATTTCGAAACGTACTTGGCATTTCCCAACTCGTCGATGCAGTCCTCGAGGAGGGGCAGCGGATAGGCATCCACAATGGTCACCTTGTTGAGCTGCCGATAGTCGGTGCATAATCGCCAGGAGCCGTCTGGTTTGGGGACCAAAAGGCAGGGCGAGCACCAAGAGCCCTGGCTCGGCCGGATGAGGCCGTGCTGGAGCAAGAAGTCGACCTCCTTCCGTACGATGGCCTTCTTTTCTGGACTCATCCGATAGGGTTGAAGGCGAATGGGAGTGTAGTCCGCCAACTCGACATCATGGCAAATGGCATCAGTCTGGGTCGGGACCTCCCCGAACAGACTGGAGAATTCATCAACCAACGACTGCACCTCTTCACGTTGGGCCATCTGCAAATGGGACAGTCCCTCCACAGCATTCACAGAACTAGAATTATTGAAAATGAGATTAGTTGGGTCCCCAGAACAATCATCCCCTCTCTCACTGGAAATGGAAACATTGGTTAGTGCAATGGGCCTAGGGCCCTGGAACTTCTTCAGTCGATTTACATGTATGAGCATTACCTGGTTACGTTTGTCAGAGTGCCTCACTTTGTACGTGAGGTCCCCAGTCTTTTCTGTCACAATGTAGGGGCCTTCGTACTTGTGGGACATAGTGTTCCTTAGTCGAGGCTTTAATACCAGGACAGGGTCGCCAGGTTGAAATACCCGTAACTTAGATTTAGCATCGTTACGTTCTTTCATCTTTTCTTGGGCCTTGCCAAGATACTTTAATGCAGCCGCCTTGCAGTCCTTGAGTCTCTGGTGGTGTTGCGCAAAGAAAGCCGAACCTTCGATTAACGTTACGTTCCCTAACAGATTCTCCTGTAACATTTGCAAGGGTCCACGAACTTTATGGCCAAAGACTAACTCAAAAGGAGAACAGCCCAGTGAACTTTGTAATCCCTCTCTAGCCGCAAACAAAACATACGGTAAATTCTCATCCCAGAAGGTGTGGGAACTCTCGCACGATGTCTTCAACATCTGCTTCAGAGGTAGATGGAAACGTTCAATTACCCTCTGACTCTGTGGATGGTATGGGCTGGAAACCTTATGAGTTATTCCATGTTCCTTACAAAATTGCTCAAAAACATCAGACTTAAAATTAGTACCATTGTCAGTTTGCACGACCCGAGGCAGTCCAAAAGTGGAAAAAAATTGCAACATACGAGCAACAACAGTTTTTGCTCGGATGTTCCTTACAGCAAAAGCCTCTGGGTAACGAGTAGTGATACACATCATTGTGATTAGGTAAATATTACCAGACTTAGTTCTAGGTAATGGTCCAACACAGTCCATTACCACATGAGAAAATGGTTCCTCTGGCACGACAATAGGCTTTAGAGGAGCTTCAGGTGGAGTCTGGTTTGGTTTCCCAACCAGTTGACAAACAATACACGCATTACAAAATTTTGCCACATCGCTTTTCAGCTTGGGCCAGAAAAAATACTTTAAAATTTTGTGATACGTAATATTTATACCTTGATGTCCCCCCATAGGATCATCATGAGCAGCTGCCAAAACTCTTTCTTTATAGCAGGTCGGCAACATAACCTGGTGGACTACCTCCCACTCATTTGACAAGGGAGCACTCTGTGGTCTCCATTTTCTCATCAAAATTCGATCATTGTAGTAGTACCCAGTTGCTGCGTCTACAATTTCCTCCATAGAGACGGCTGTTTCATGACAATCTGCAAGAGTGGGGTCAGCTTTTTGTAACTCACTCAAGGAGGCATCTAGGCCTTGGTCAGATGCCATTGGCCGAGGCTCAACAGTGTTCTCCTCCACCTCCCCACTACTCTCGGTAGATGGCGGTGGCAGGCTCTCCACAATGTCCTCGGCCACGTCATCGAGTCGGGCCATGAATGTGTCCGCGAGGTCCACTTGGTTTTCACCACTCGGAAAGTTCCTTGTGTCCTCGGGATTTACCACCTTGGCAAGCACAGGGCTGCCCTTACATTTAAGTCCCATAGACCTGGTCACGGCGCACGCAGGGTACACAACATTATCCTCTGCGGCGGGTGGATCCAGGCAAACCTTAGGGGTAGGCAACATAATAGGCAGTCTGGAGTCCCCTACTTTATCCCCTGCTAAATCATTACCAACTATTACATCAACATTAGGAAAAGGTAGGTATGAAGTGACTCCGACTGTACAAACACCCTTGTGGAAATCAGATTCCAGGGTAACCTTATGGAGGGGTACTGCTCGAGTATCACTAGTGACACCCTCGACCAGTACCACCTCTTCAGTGTCGAGAGTGTTGGCACCTTGCAACGCACTCTCTAAAATTAAAGTCTGGATGGCACCGGTGTCTCGGAAGATCACCACGTCCTTCCAGGAAGAACCCTCAGACAAAAGTAGTCTCCCTTTCGATAAGAATGGGGTAAGCAAGTCCAACCACTGTGGGTTGGAGGTCTTACTCCCTAACCCTTCTGAAAGCCTCAAGCCCTGTGTCACAACTAGAGCATTGGGTCTTTTTTCCGGGTACAGTTGCCAACAACGGCTAATATTGTGGTTTGAACGATTACAGTGACCACAAAAACGTCGGGGAGAAGAGACATTACTAACAGAATTACCCTTCAGTTCACCCTTAGGTGCCGTGGGGCTAGACACTTTAACAGGGTTAGTTATGTCTGAAACAGAAGGTGCATTAGGTAAAGGGTTAGAATGAGCTGGTCTGGACTGGCTGTGGGTATAAGTTTTGCTACTCTGTGGGGTATAATTATTTTTATTGGGCCTTTTGCCCGCCAATTGGTAGTTTTCTGCCAACTTGGCCAAATCCCCTATTTTAGAATTTACCTCTACCCTTCCTCTAATGTACTGTGATACGTTCTCTGGCATAATATCTATAAAATGCTCCATTAAAACTAAGTTCCTGAGAGCTTCGTATGTTTCGGCTTTCGCCGAGCGAATCCATCTATCAAACAATCGAATTTGATCATTCACAAATTCAGTGAGCGGTTGGTTGTGAGTAGGCCTAAGGTTGCGATAAACTTGGCGGTGAGCTTCAGGAGTAATTTCATATGCCCGCAAAATACATTCCCTGACTTTATCATATTCAAAACACTCGTCGTCAGGCATGTTTATAAAAATATCTTGTGCTTTACCCCTAAGTCTTCCCTGTAGGATTTTCACCCACTCTTCCTTTGGCCAGTTCATGGACATGGCCAATCTCTGAAAATGGTTGAAAAACCTTTCAGGGTCTGACTCGGAAAATTCAGGCAAATTATGCTTTTTCTCATAATGCCTGGGGTTTGAATCCCCGGCAGGTGGAGGTCCAGTGGCATTCGCTCTAATTCTAGCCTCCTCGGTTTTGAGTCTTTGCTCCTCTAATTTTATTTTTGCTAACTCTAAAGCTAATTCTCTATCCCTATGAGTTGCACTTTCTGCTTGGCTAGGCTGGCATAAAGGTGTATCACTTGCCAATAGTTCTTCATCAATACAATGTTGTAATATTTCATTCACCAAAGTCCACTTTTTATCCGCGTCATTTAATTCTAGGCCAAATTCCTTGCCTAACAATACTAAATTAGACTTTTTAAGTTTCTTTATCTCTACCACTGAAGGCTCCATTGCCAGTCTCTGCATTTCAGATGACATCACTAACAATTTTAGCTCCCAGCCAAAGAAAAAATTAAAAAAATAAAAATTGGAAAAAAACAAAAATTTGCACGGCCCCTAACACAAGGCCACACTAACCTTAATCGTGAAGGGATCCAGTTGGGTGTCCAGTCAGTGCAAGAATGTCCTTTGCTAGATGAGCTGGACCCTAGGCTAGCACACAACCGTTCTGCGGAAAACAAAAAATTTTAATTTTGGCACTCAAGAATCTAATTTTTTACACTAATAATGTTCATCCCGGACTGGCCAACCACTTGTTATAAATATATGTGTGTGGGGCTTCTATGGGTACTGGTACTATTAAGGGGTAAGGGTAGTTAGAAGACAAGAGTATCAAATATGGGAGAGCTAAAAGGCCCGGCCCCCAAAATAAACTATCCACAGTAGTAATAACTTGCTACTAGACCATATATGTTAGTCTAAGGGTTGATCAATGCGCTCCCACATAGGAAGAAGGGATACTCTGTAATTCATGTACTTATTTATTAACCCCTTAACATCCCCCCCATATACACTCACACCAATAACAATAATAATAATAACTTTACCACACTATCTTACGTTAAAAGCCTTGGTCCAC
Organism: Procambarus clarkii; assembly: GCF_040958095.1. Classification (NCBI taxonomy): domain Eukaryota; kingdom Metazoa; phylum Arthropoda; class Malacostraca; order Decapoda; family Cambaridae; genus Procambarus; species Procambarus clarkii. The sequence continues at coordinate 1,251,881 of NC_091168.1, forward strand.
TTAGGCAGGATACAAGGTTTACACTAATAACAAGCTAGGGTAAAGTACTACTGGATAAGCACTGAAGCTGGATGCAGCTTAGGGTAGGGAAACCACGTGGGACCCTAATACAAAACACAACACTTAGGGGTACCCAAAACACTGGCAAATAATACCCCCAGGTCTCACCAATCGTTACTACCAGAGTAGGCACACTTAACACCATATAATACTTAACTTAAGGGTACAGGAACTTAGGGTAAGGGAAATAAGTAAGAGGAGAAGGGAGAAGAGTAGGGGTGCAGCCACAGAGTAGGTCTCGTCCGCACGAACACCAGCCAGAGAAGAGAGAGCTCCTAGCGACCAGCTGGCCTCCCTCATGTCGTGGTGCCGGAAGGAGCCTAATTGATCGTGCAGCTAAGCACATTAAAGATCTTCCCCTATGCAATGTATTGTTACTTTACAAATGATTAGAAAGTATTAGTAAGCAAAGTTGGTGCCTATGTTATTATTTAATAATCAACCCCCAGCTCAGTCTTTAAATGCTCTTTGAGAAACAACAATAGTCTTACGTCTGGCAGGGAAGATACAAACAATTGCCGCTAGTGATGCACCCAACTGTACTACCAGAAAGTTTAATAGCTCAATTTTGACCTCTGGTTTCCACTGGAGAACCCAGGGTCGTAACAGACTCACTGAAACAAAACTCTCTGGAATCATAACGAATGCCGTGTTTCCCCAGGAGTATACAGTAATAAGGAAAGAGAGGGAAGGTAGGGGAGGAGGCGGAGTGGCCCTACTCATGAGAAGGGAATGGAGTTTTAAGGAGATGGCCATCCCGGGCTGTGAGGAGTTCAGAGACTACATAGCAGGCACCATAACAATTTGAGGACCAAGAATAGTAGTAGCAGTAATATACAACCCTCCACCAAATGACAGGAGACCCAGTCAAGAGTATGAAAACAACAACAAGGCAGTTAACACTATAATTGAGAGGGCAGCCTCTGCTGCCTGTAGAAATAGATCCCACCTGCTCATCATGGGCGACTTCAATCACTGAAAGATTGACTGGGAGAATAAGGAACCGCATGGAGGCGAGGATACATGGAGAGCCAAACTATTGGAGGTGGTGACAAGCAACTTTTTAACCCAGCATGTCGGAGAACCCACAAGGATGAGAGGCAATGACGAACCAGCGAGACTCGACCTAGTCTTCACTCTGAACGACTCCGACATAAGAGAAATCGGTTTTGAGGACCCAGTAGGAATGAGCGACCACAGTGTACTGGTGTTTGAGTACTTGATTGAAGAAGGGTTATTGAACTCGAGGAGGGATACAGAAACCAAAAGGTTAGCATACCGATAGGGAAACTATGAGGGGATAAGAAAATTCCTAACAGATATAGCATGGGAAACAGGGCTCAGGGGAAAGACGGCCCAAGATATGATGGATTACATCACGCAGAAGTGCAAGGACGCAGCAAACAAGTTTGTCCCAGTCCAAAAGGAAAACAGAGAAATGAAGATGAGAAACCCATGGTTTAATCAAAGATGTAGGCTAGCTAAGCAGCAAAGTAAAAGGGCATGGAGAAACTATAGGAATAACAGGACACTGGAGAGCAGAGAAAGATACCAGAATGCCAGGAATGAATATGTCAGGATGAGAAGAGAGGCAGAAAGACAATACGAAAATGACATCGCAAGCAAGGCAAAGACTCAGCCTAAATTGTTGCATAGCCACATTAGGAGAAAAACAACAGTAAAGGAACAGGTTATGAGATTAAGGATAGGGGCGGAAGGATTCACTACAAATGACAAGGAAGTGTGTGAGGAATTGAATAAGAAATTCCAGGAGGTCTTCACCTTAGAGCAAGGAGAAATTCCAGAGGTAAGTGAGGCAATAGCTAACCAGGAACCACTGGAAGAGTTTGAGATTACCAGTGGGGAAGTAAGGAAGTGTTTACTAGAGTTGGACGTGACGAAGGCTATAGGCCCAGATGGAATCTCCCCTTGGGTTCTAAAGGAAGGAGCAAGAGAACTGAGTCTACCACTCTCCATAGTGTATAACAAATCACTGGCAACAGGGGAACTGCCAGATATTTGGAAAGCAGCTAACGTAGTCCCGATATACAAGAAAGGGGATAGACAGGAGGCACTGAACTACAGGCCAGTGTCCCTAACCTGCATACCATGCAAGCTGATGGAGAAGATTGTGCGAAAAAAACTAGTGGAGCATCTGGAGCGAAGGAACTTTGTAACACAGCATCAACATGGGTTCAGGGATGGCAGGTCCTGCCTCACAGGGTTACTTGAATTCTATGACCAGGCAACAAAAATAAGGCAAGAAAGAGAAGGGTGGGCAGACTGCATATTTTTGGATTGTCAGAAAGCCTTTGATACAGTGCCACACAAGAGGCTAGTGCGAAAGTTGGAGATGCAGGCTGGAGTGAGAGGGAAGGTACTCCGGTGGATAGAGGAGTACCTAAGCAACAGGAGACAACGAGTCTGTGTGAGGGGTGAGGTCTCAGATTGGCGAGACGTCACAAGTGGAGTCCGGCAGGGGTCAGTCCTTGGACCTATACTGTTTCTGGTATATGTAAATGATCTCCCAGAGGGTATAGATTCGTTCCTCTCAATGTTTGCCGACGATGCAAAAATTATGAGGAGGATTGAAACAGAGGATGATAGAAGGAGGCTACAAGATGACCTGGATAGACTGAGTGAATGGTCCAACAAATGGCTGTTGAAGTTCAACCCGAGTAAATGCAAAGTAATGAAACTAGGCAGTGGAAACAGGAGGCCAGGCACAGGATACAGAATAGGAGATGAAGTACTTAATGAAACAGACAGAGAGAAAGATCTAGGAGTTGATATCACACCAAACCTGTCTCCTGAAGCCCACATAAAGAGAATAACGTCTGCGGCATATGCGAGGCTGGCTAACATCAGATCGGCGTTCAGGAACCTGTGTAAGGAATCATTCAGAATCTTGTACACCACATATGTAAGACCAATCCTGGAGTATGCGGCCCCAGCATGGAGCCCGTACCTTGTCAAGCACAAGACGAAGCTGGAAAAAGTCCAAAGGTATGCTACTAGACTAGTCCCAGAACTAAGAGGCACGAGTTATGAGGAAAGGCTGCGGGAAATGCACCTTACGACACTGGAAGACAGAAGAGTAAGGGGGGACATGATCACAACCTACAAAATCCTCAGGGGAATCGACCGGGTAAACAAGGATGAACTATTCAACACTGGTGGGACGCGAACAATGGGACACAGGTGGAAGCTGAGTACCCAAATGAGCCACAGAGACGTTAGAAAGAACTTTTTCAGTGTCAGAGTAGTTAGTAAATGGAATGCATTAGGAAGTGATGTGGTGGAGGCTGACTCCATACACAGTTTCATATGTAGATATGATAGAGCCCAATAGGCTCAGGAATCTGTACACCAGTTGATTGACGGTTGAGAGGCAGGACCAAAGAGCCAGAGCTCAACCCCCGCAAGCACAATTAGGTGAGTACACACACACACACACACACACACACACACACACACACACACACACACACACACACACACACACACACACACACACACACACACACACACACACACACTTGATTGAAGAAGTTGATTACTTGATTACTTGATTGAAGAAGGGTTATTGAACTCGAGGAGGGATACCGAAACCAAAAGGTTAGCATACCGAAAGGGAAACTATGAGGGGATAAGAAAATTCCTAACAGATATAGCATGGGAAACAGAGCTCAGGGGAAAGACGGCCCAAGATATGATGGATTACATCACGCAGAAGTGCAAGGACGCAGCAAACAAGTTTGTCCCAGTCCAAAAGGAAAACAGAGAAATGAAGATGAGAAACCCATGGTTTAATCAAAGATGTAGGCTAGCTAAGCAGCAAAGTAAAAGGGCATGGAGAAACTATAGGAATAACAGGACACTGGAGAGCAGAGAAAGATACCAGAATGCCAGGAATGAATATGTCAGGATGAGAAGAGAGGCAGAAAGACAATACGAAAATGACATCGCAAGCAAGGCAAAGACTCGGCCTAAATTGTTGCATAGCCACATTAGGAGAAAAACAACAGTAAAGGAACAGGTTATGAGATTAAGGATAGGGGCGGAAGGATTCACTACAAATGACAAGGAAGTGTGTGAGGAATTGAATAAGAAATTCCAGGAGGTCTTCACCTTAGAACAAGGAGAAATTCCAGAGGTAAGTGAGGGAATAGCTAACCAGGAACCACTGGAAGAGTTTGAGATTACCAGTGGGGAAGTAAGGAAGTGTTTACTAGAGTTGGACGTGACGAAGGCTATAGGCCCAGATGGAATCTCCCCTTGGGTTCTAAAGGAAGGAGCAAGAGAACTGAGCCTACCACTCTCCATAGTGTATAACAAATCACTGGCAACAGGGGAACTGCCAGATATTTGGAAAGCAGCTAACGTAGTCCCGATATACAAGAAAGGGGATAGACAGGAGGCACTGAACTACAGGCCAGTGTCCCTAACCTGCATACCATGCAAGCTGATGGAGAAGATTGTGCGAAAAAAACTAGTGGAGCATCTGGAGCGAAGGAACTTTGTAACACAGCATCAACATGGGTTCAGGGATGGCAGGTCCTGCCTCACAGGGTTACTTGAATTCTACGACCAGGCAACAAAAATAAGGCAAGAAAGAGAAGGGTGGGCAGACTGCATATTTTTGGATTGTCAGAAAGCCTTTGATACAGTGCCACACAAGAGGCTAGTGCGAAAGTTGGAGATGCAGGCTGGAGTGAGAGGGAAGGTACTCCGGTGGATAGAGGAATACCTAAGCAACAGGAGACAACGAGTCTGTGTGAGGGGTGAGGTCTCAGATTGGCGAGACGTCACAAGTGGAGTCCCGCAGGGGTCAGTCCTTGGACCTATACTGTTTCTGGTATATGTAAATGATCTCCCAGAGGGTATAGATTCGTTCCTCTCAATGTTTGCCGACGATGCAAAAATTATGAGGAGGATTGAAACAGAGGATGATAGTAGGAGGCTACAAGATGACCTGGATAGACTGAGTGAATGGTCCAACAAATGGCTGTTGAAGTTCAACCCGAGTAAATGCAAAGTAATGAAACTAGGCAGTGGAAACAGGAGGCCAGGCACAGGATACAGAATAGGAGATGAAGTACTTAATGAAACAGACAGAGAGAAAGATCTAGGAGTTGATATCACACCAAACCTGTCTCCTGAAGCCCACATAAAGAGAATAACGTCTGCGGCATATGCGAGGCTGGCTAACATCAGAACGGCGTTCAGGAACCTGTGTAAGGAATCATTCAGAATCTTGTACACCACATATGTAAGACCAATCCTGGAGTATGCGGCCCCAGCATGGAGCCCGTACCTTGTCAAGCACAAGACGAAGCTGGAAAAAGTCCAAAGGTATGCTACAAGACTAGTCCCAGAACTAAGAGGCATGAGTTATGAGGAAAGGCTGCGGGAAATGCACCTCACGACACTGGAAGACAGAAGAGTAAGGGGGGACATGATCACAACCTACAAAATCCTCAGGGGAATCGACCGGGTAAACAAGGATGAACTTTTCAACACTGGTGGGACGCGAACAAGGGGACACAGGTGGAAGCTGAGTACCCAAATGAGCCACAGAGACGTTAGAAAGAACTTTTTCAGTGTCAGAGTAGTTAGCAAATGGAATGCATTAGGAAGTGATGTGGTGGAGGCTGACTCCATTCACAGTTTCAAATGTAGATATGATAGAGCCCAATAGGCTCAGGAATCTGTACACCAGTTGATTGACGGTTGAGAGGCGGGACCAAAGAGCCAGAGCTCAACCCCCGCAAGCACAATTAGGTGAGTACAATTAGGTGAGTACAATTAGGTGAGTACACACACACACACACACACACACACACACACACACCCTACCAGCCCCAACCCCTGTCTGCCCCCCACTAAGTACCCACCTATGGCACCCTCCCCTACCCACACACACACACACACACACACACACACACACACACACACACACACACACACACACACACACACACACACACACACCCTACCAGCCCCAACCCCTGTCTGACCCCCACTAAGTACCCACCTATGGCACCCTCCCCCACCCACACACACACACACACACACACACACACACACACACACACACACACACACACACCCTACCAGCCCCAACCCCTGTCTGCCCCCCACTAAGTACCCACCTATGGCACCCTCCCCCACCCACCCACCTCCTCCCACTCACCCCCCTCCTCCTACTCACCCCTCCCCCCAGGACCTCCCTTCTCCCCCATCCCCCAAGCCCACCCTTCTCCCACATGCCCTCCCTTCTCTCACATGCCCTTCTGTCTCTCCCATCCACAAGCCCTCCATTCTCCCCCGCCCCCACTCTCCCCCACCCCACCTAAGCCTTCCCCTCTCCACCACTCGCCAAAATCCTCCCCTCTTCCTCACCCACCTCAGCCTTCCCTTTCCCCCCCACGCCCCCCAAGCCCTCCCCCCTTTACTGCCCCCCCAAGCCCCCTTCTCCCCCATCCCCCCAACCCTCCCCCTTTCACCCCCCCCAAAACCTCCCCCTCTCAACCCTCCCCCTCTCACCCCCAACACTCTTCCTCTCACCCACTCCCCAACCCTCCTCCTTTCACCCACCCCCCCTACCTATCCCCTCCCCCCACCCCCCCAAGCCGTTCCTCCTCCACCAGTCTCCCCGAACCAGATCCTCCCAGCTCCCGCTCACCCCAGTCCCCACAGGTCCCCCCCCCCCCAGAGGAGAAGCAGAAGAGAGTCAGTTTCAGGGTAATGTACTCGAACATAGATGGGATCACAAGCAAGGCAAGTGAACTAAGGGAAAAAGCACAAGAAGTGAACCCAGATGTAATCGGACTCACTGAAACAAAACTCTCTGGAATCATAACGAATGCCGTGTTTCCCCAGGAGTACACAGTAATAAGGAAAGAGAGGGAAGGTAGGGGAGGAGGCGGAGTGGCCCTACTCGTGAGAGAGGAATGGAGTTTTAAGGAGATAGCTATTCTGGGCAGTGAGGGTTTCAGAGACTACATAGCAGGCACCATGACAATGGGAGGACCAAGAATAGTAGTAGCAGTAATATATAAACCTCCACCAAATGACAGAAGACCCAGTCAAGAGTACGAAAACAACAACATGGCAATTAACACTATAATTGAGAGGGCAGCCTCTGCTGCCTGTAGAAATAGATCCCACCTGCTCATTATGGGGGACTTCAATCACGGAAGGATTGACTGGGAGAACAATGGACCGCATGGGGGAGAGGATACGTGGAGAGACAAACTACTGGAGGTGGTGACTAGAATTTTTTAACCCAGCATGTCAGAGAACCCACAAAGATGAGAGGAAATGACGAACCAGCGAGACTCGACCTGGTCTTCACCCTGAACGACTCTGACATAAGAGAAATCGGTTTTGAGGCCCCACTAGGAATGAGCGACCACAGTGTATTGGAGTTTGAGTACCTGATTGAAGAAGGTTTATTGAACTCGAGGAGGGATACTGAAACCAAAAGGTTAGCATACCGAAAAGGACTCTATGAGGAGATAAGAAAATTTCTAACAGTTATAGCATGGGAAACAGAGATCAGGGAAAAGACGGCCCAAGATATGATGGACTACATCACGCAAAAGTGCAAGGACGCAGCAAACAAGTTTGTCCCAGCCCAAAATGAAAGCAGTGAAATGAAGATGAGAAACCCATGGTTTAATCAGAGATGTAGGCCAGCTAAGCAACAAAGTAAAAGGGCATGGAGAAACTATAGGAATAACAGGACACTGGAGAGCAGAGAAAGATACCAGAATGCCAGAAATGAATATGTCAGGATGAGAAGAGAGGCAGAAAGACAATATGAAAATGACATCGCAAGCAAGGCAAACACTCAGCATAAATTGCTGAGTAGCCACATCAGGAGAAAAACAACAGTAAAGGAACAGGTTATGAAGTTAAGGATAGGGGCAGAAGGCTTCACTTCAAACGACAAGGAAGTGTGTGAGGAACTGAATAAGAAATTCCAGGCGGTGTTCACCTTAGAGCAAGGAGAAATCCCAGAGATAAGAGAGGGAATAGCTAACCAGGAACGACTGGAAGAGTTTGACATTACCAGCGGGGAAGTAAGGAAGTGTTTACTAGAGTTGGATGTGAAAAAGGCTATAGGCCCAGATGGAATCTCCCCTTGGATACTAAAGGAAGGAGCAGAAGAACTGTGCCTACCACTCTCCATAGTGTATAACAAATTACTGGCAACAGGGGAACTGCCAGAAATTTGGCAAGCAGCTAACGTATTCCCGATACACAAAAAAGGGGATAGACAGGAGGAACTGAATTACAGGCCAGTGTCCCTAACCTGCATACTATGCAAGCTGATGGAGAAGATTATGCGAAGAAAGCTAGTGGAGCACCTGGAGCGAAAGAACTTTGTAACACAGCATCAACATGGGTTCAGGGATGGCAGGTCCTGCCTCACAAGGTTACTTGAATTCTATGACCAGGCAACAAAAATAATGCAAAACAGAGAAGGGTGGGGAGACTGCATATTTTTGGATTGTCAGAAAGCCTTTGATTCAGTGCCACACAAGAGGCTAGTGAAAATGCTAGAGATGCAGGCTGGAGTGAAAGGGAAGGTACTCCATTGGATAAAGGAGTACCTAAGCAACAGGAGATAATGAGTGAGTGTGAGGGGTGAGGTCTCAGATTGGCGAGATGTTACGAGTGGAGTCCCGCCGGGGTCAGTACTTGGACCTATACTGTTTCTGATATATGTAAATGATCTCCCAGAGGGTATAGAATCGTTTCTCTCAATGTTTACCGATGATGCAAAAATTATTAGGAGGATTGAAACTGAGGACCATAGTAGGAGGCTATAAGATGACCTAGACAGACTGAGTGAATGGTCCAACAAATGGCTGTTGAAGTTCAACCCGAGTAAATGCAAAGTAATGAAACTAGGCAGTGGAAACAGGAGGCCAGACACAGGATACAGAATAGGAGATGAAGTACCTAATGAAACGGACAGAGAGAAAGATCTAGGAGTTGATATCACACCAAACCTGTCTCCTGAAGCCCACATAAAGAGAATAACGTCTGCGGCATATGCGAGGCTGGCTAATATCAGAACAGCTTTCAGGAACCTGTGTAAGGAATCATTATCATTCAGAATCTTGTACACCACATATGTAAGACCAATCCTGGAGTATGCAGCCCCAGCATAGAGCCCGTACCTTGTCAAGCACAAGACGAAGCTGGAAAAAGTCCAAAGGTATGCCACTAGACTAGTCCCAGAACTAAGAGGCACGAGTTACGAGGAAAGGCTGCGGGAAATGCACCTTATGACACTGGAAGACAGAAGAGTAAGGGGAGACATGATCACAACCTACGAAATCCTCAGAGGAATCGACCGGGTAAACAAGGATAAACTATTCAACACTGGTGGGACTGAGTACCCACATGAGCCACAGAGACGTTAGAAGGAACTTTTTCAGTGTCAGAGTAGTTAATGGATGGAATGAATTAGGCAGGGATGTGGTGGAGGCTGACTCCATACACAGTTTCAAATGTAGATATGATAGAGCCCAGTAGGTTCAGGAACCTGTACACCAGTTGATTGACACTTGAGAGGCGGGACCAAAGAGCCAAAGCTCAATCCCCACAAGCACAAATAGGTGAGTACACACACACACACACACACACACATACAGAGGAAGCAGCCCGTAGCAGCTGTCTAACTCCCAGGTACCTGTTTGCTACAAGGTAACAAGTGCATCAGAGTGAAGGAAACTCTGCCCATTTATTTTTCCGGCGGTGCCAGGTATCGAACCCCGGTCCCTATGTCTACGAGTGTAGAGCGCTGTCCACTCAGCCACCAGCCCCCTTCTCAGCTGTTCGAATTCACAGCTGTGCGAGTGAACTGGTGTGTAATATTATGCCAATGAAATAGATGCAAGAGCCTCCGCCCGTAATGCTCAAGGTTATGTGATACAAAAGAAAAATAGTTCCACCTTAATTTTTTTCGGCTGAGAATCGAACCAGGGCCAATGGAATGTTCACCTATTTGTGCCTTCCGGATCGAACTCCTGTTTTTGTGTATGTGTGTGCTGTGGGGGGGGGGGGGGGGGGGTACATGAGAAGGTTGGCGTTTTAATAAGTAGAACTGGGAGGACTTTTGTGTGCATACTCATCTGCATTTTTTGCGAGGAATTGAACCTTTGATCTGCAGTGTAACTAAGGTGTACAAAATCGTATAAAGCATTAGAACATAAGAATTAGGAAACATTGCAGCAGACCTATTGGCCTCTCTCGTCGTTGTACCTAACACATATCTTTGAAATTAGTTACCCAAATATGCATGAGTAGCGTTAATTCAACGTTGAAGTTACGTTACTCATGCATATTTTGGCCACTGGGATCAACTGTTTACTTCAGTAGTGTTACCTGTCTATTCCACTCGTCTAGAACCCAATAACCCACATGGGCCTCGTGGTACAGTTGGCTTCCCTTTCGACTCATTATTGGGAATCCCGAGATCGTTTTCCAAGAGACAAATAGTTTGGCACTTTTTTCACGTATATCCTCTGGTTACCAAGCAGTAAATAGGTACCCGGGAGTTAGGCAACTGTTGTGGGGTGACCTCGATATAAGCCTAAGGTGTACTTACCTATTTGTGCTTGCGGGGGTTGAGCTCTGGCTCTTTGGTCCCACCTCTCAACTATTAATCAACTAATGTACAGGTTCCTGAGCCTACTGGGCTCTATCATATCTACACATGAAGCTGTGTATGGAGTCAGCCTCCACCACATCACTTCCTAATGCATTCCATTTGTCTACTACTCTGACACTGAAAAAGTTCTTTCTAATGTCTCTGTGGCTCATTTGGGCACTCAGTTTCCATCTGTGTCCCCTAGTTCGTGTTCCCCTTGTGTTAAATAGTCTGTCTTTATCTACCCTATCAATTCCCCCTGAGAAGATAGTATGTGGTGATCATGTCCCCTCTAACTCTTTTGTCTCCCAGTGACGTGAGGTTTAGTTCTCGTAGTCTCTCCTCGTAGCTCATACCCCTCAGTTCGGCTACTAGTCTGAGTCTGGTAGCAAACCTTTGAACCTTTTCCAGTTTAGTCTTATGCTTGACTAGATATAATGGCTTGGCGCTTCTGATAATTCCTCCCTTCCTTCCTTGACTAGATATGGACTCCATACTGGAGCCGCATACTCAAGGATTGGTTTGACATATGTTGTATACAGTGTTCTGAGAGATTCCTTTCACGAGTTTCTAAAGGCCGTTCTTGTGTTAGCCAACCTGGCATAAGCATTACAGAGAGCACAAAAGGTCTTTATCAGACCTTATCTTAGATTATTACATAAACAATTTAATTTATCCTTCACACCTTATAGTTAAGGTGTGTAAGTGTATATATGCAGCAGTTAAGCACATTAAAAGGCGAGGGGGTTAACTGCCGCATTAATATGATCAGAGTTATTGATTTCTGTTCATCAATAACAAAGGTTATTTCATAAATACTTATTGGCTTCGCCTTAGTATATGCAGGACTGTGTGTGTGCGCGCGTGTGTTATTTGGGTGTATTTACTATTTGTGTCGGCAGAATCACGCTATTAACTCTTTCTAACAAATCTATTTTTTCCTATATTGTCTATTACAATAAATAGGAATGTCTATAGTTTACTACATATATACTTTTTTGTAACACACGCTCAAAGATATCCAGGATGCAGCAGGTGTCTAACTTCCAGGTACTTATTTACTGCTAGGTGAACAGGTTAGCAGGGTAAAAGAAAATTTACCCATATCTTTCTCTTCGGCCTGGAATCGAACCTGGACCCCTTAGGAGTACGACCCACGAGCGCTGTCCACTCAGCCACGATTCCGCGCTTTGTGTCTGTGTTATATTAAACCCTGGTTAAGTTTTTTCACTGTTATTATTTTCGTTCTATTTAGCCAACAAATCCAAATTGTGGACGGTGATTTTCGAATAAATCTCGCTTTTCAACAAGAATTTAACAATTCTCGCTATGTTATCTTAATCGAAGGACAGTTAAATAATTTTGATTAGGAAATACCATATTGAGTTATTTTGTGTTAGGCTTCATATTTCGGAACCCGGAGCCAGGTCCCAGAGTGCATTCCAGGACCCAAACGGCCCTCCCTCGGATTCCAGGAGCACTTCTCTTGTGGTGGTGATGATGGTGGTGGTGGTGATGGTGGTGATGGTGGTGGTGATGGTGGTTATGGTGATGGTGTTGATGGTGGTGGTGGTGGTGGTGGTGATGGTGGTGATGGTAGTGGTGAGTAGTGTAGATGAGGACTAGAGCGACACGCGCCATCTGCCCAGGTGGCACTCACGAGTGTCACGTGGACAGATGGCGCGCAGGTGTCTAGTCCTCAAGGGTTTGGGGGGATTTTCCCGGAAGTTTGGCGCGTGTCGGACACGTGTGAGCGTCCGGTGTTTGAGTATGTGGTCAGGAAAGAGGGGAGGTCATGTTGTTGGAGGGTGTAGGAGAGTATGTGGTAGAGTAAGAAATACAAGGATAAGAGTGGAATATGAGGAAAGAGTAAATGAATATGTATGTGTGTTTGGCGTAGACTTAATCCTGTGTGAAGATAATAGTTTTGATGATAGTAAGTAAGTAGAGGTTGAGTGTAGGTGAGAGGGGTCCCAACATAGCGGATATGTTGTTTGGGGTGGAGGGAGGGGTTGGGGAGGGAGGGCAGGATGGAAGGGTGAGGGGAGCTTCCCCTCGGTGTGAGACTGCTCAGGGGTCATTTGTGGTTTTGACAAACCATTAGCTCCCCCTACAGGAAGCTGTAAGTGGGAGAGGAGGGTATGAGAGAGCAGAGTCCAGGAGGAGTGATGTGGACCATTTGCCTTAATGGCTTTTCGATGTCTTAAGACGAGACTTAGAGATGTTCACCCCAGCATGGCTCTACCTCCTCTGCGAAATGTTAAGGAGGGGGCTAGGGTCTTACTTCTGCCAGCAGGGGGCCCACCCCTCCCATACCATCAGGGGGGCCCCCTCTCCATCCCCTCCATTACCTTCTAGAGTGGGGCACCCCTCTTCCCCTTACTTTCTAGAGTGGTACGGACCAGGATCACATACCGTCTCATCGACCTGAGAAGTGTCACCACATGGCAAATCACTTAGTAAACTCAGTCAAAGTCAGTAGGTTCGCGTTTACTAAAAGAGAGAAACATTTCACATCGTCACGGAGACGCGATCTCTACCTACAAATTGTTCTTGGTAACCGTGATCATTGAAATGTATGCATGTTTACTCAATCTCCATCATCTCTTCTTCCTACACCCATTACTGCTGTGCAGACCTTGTATCACACAACGGCGTTATCATAGCAAGACAATGTCACAGAATGTTCAAGACTCCTGAATGAATGAAACGACATGCTATCTTGTTAAGGTCTAACCTTCGCGGCGGTTTGAGACGTTGTGAGATGGTCACGTTAATGGGATGGCCTTACCCTCTCCCCATCCACCCCCACCAAACCCCTACCCCCTCCCACCCCCATTCTCTCTCCTTACCATCAAGTATCACTACACCCTTCCCAGACCGGATGTTCTGTGCAAAGCCTTAGTATTTTTCTGATCATATGTATAACCTTGGATCGCAACGTGACCAACATGGTATCATCATTCTTTGCTCAAATAGCATTTTTTAAGAACTTCCAGTCATAAGCTGGTCTTCAATCTTATTATTATAACAAATCATAATTTGTTGTAAACACAACTGCATGGGATATACATAGCAGTCAATGGTTTCTCTCTCCCTCTCTCTCTCTCTCTCTCTCTCTCTCTCTCTCTCTCTCTCTCTCTCTCTCTCTCTCTCTCTCTCTCTCTCTCTCTCTCTCTCTCTCTCTCTCTCTCTCTCTCTTTCTCTCTCTCTCCAGATCATTTAATAGTTGGGGAAAGTAACATCAATTCCTTTCTCCTGCTGCCGCTGTTCACGTATCTTTTTCCATTTCACTTAGACTGACAGCGCATCAGAGGATGGACGACTAATGTCAATTTTCGAGCCCCCATCACTCTCACCCTTATAACTTTGTAAGGTAACACGACCAATATGGTAACTTCGTTCTTTGCCCAATATCATTTTAAGAGTAACGAGCAACTTTCTGTCCGCTGTCTGAATAATGAAATGTAAACCATGTTTAGCCATTACATCCAAACACAATAAAAGATTACCACAACCTTGTTTAGTTCTTGTATCACATAACGCAACATAACGTTTATTCAACAACTGGTAGACATAGCATAATATAGCTTCATATTCACTGTGGTAAAACAAACAAACATACACATCACGGTCAGTCCTCGCTATACCTCAAATGCGTCCTTCATTCTCACTCCCTTAGGTGTGCAACGTTCCACACATACAAATTCCAAGCAAAGTAAACATATATAAGACAATGTGGAAAAACACAGTCTTGATACTATTATTAAATTGAGTTGTTCATTATCCCCGAGTTCAAGGCTGTCTCTCTTAAGACCTACATCATCCAATGTAAACACCAATCGATGAGAATAAGACCGGGTGAGTCGATAGTGAAATAGCTCTGGGCTATGTCTATTTTCAGTTCTTGTATCACAGTCAATGTAGCGTAATGGGGAAAACAGACTTTCTACTGCCTACATAATTAGCATTTGAAAATGTATGCAATTCTAGACAATCTCCTATAGCCCTTACATTCTAAACACAAATAAAATATTAGCACACGCTTGCATCGCATTATATCATCATTAAGTAACGTGGAGATCAACTTTCTGGCTGATGTCCGAATATCATTATTGAAATGTGAACCCCATTTAGCCAAACACAATATCTCCATTACATCTCATAGCATATGAATATTACGGTATACCAGTTTTAGCCCTCTATAACACAATGTAACGTAACGTAACGCAAATCAACTTTTTGCAGTCCAAAATATCATTTTTAAATGAAAGTATGACTTAGTCCATCTTCATTACATCTCTTACCATATAAATATTGGCGTCTACCAGTTTTAGCCCTCTGTAACACAATGTAACGTAACGTAACGCAAATCAAATTTTTGCAGTCCAAAAGGACATTTTGAAACGAAAAGTGAGGGTTAGTCCATCTCCATTACATCTCTTGCCATATAAATAATTGGTGTCTACCAGTTTTAGACCCTGTAACACATTGTAACGTAACGAGGAAATCATCATCATCATCATCATCATATTTCTACAGACCAAATATCGTTTTTAAATGAAAGTATGACTTAGTCCATCTTCATTACATCTCTTACCATATAAAATATTGGCGTCTACCAGTTTTAGCCCTCTGTAACACAATGTAACGTAACGTAACGCAAATCAACTTTTTGCAGTCCAAAATGTCATTTTTAAATGAAAGTATGACTTAGTCCATCTCTTACCATATAAATATTTGGCATCTACCAGTTTTAACCCTCTGTAACACAATGTAACGTAACGTAACGTAACGCAAATCAACTTTTTGCAGTCCAAAATGTCATTTTTAAATGAAAGTATGACTTGTCCATCTTCATTACATCTCTTACCATATAAATATTAGCGTCTATCAGTTTTAGCCCTCTGTAACACAATGCAACGTAACGTAACGTAAGGCAAATCAACTTTTTGCAGTCCAAAATGTCATTTTTTTTAAATGAAAGTATGACTTAGTCCATCTCCATTACATCTCTTTACCATATAAATATTGGCCTCTACCCGTTTTAGCCCTCTGTAACACAATGTAACGTAACGTAACGCAAATCAACTTTGCAGTCCAAAATGACATTTTTAAATGAAAGTATGGCTTAGCACATCTCCATTACATCTCTTACCATATAATATTGGCCTCTACCAGTTTTAGCCCTCTGTAACACAATGTAACACAACATAACGTAACGCAAATCAACTTTTACAATCCAAAATGTCATTTTTAAATGAAAGTATGACTTAGCCCATCTCCATTACATCTCTTACCATATAAATATGGACCTCTACCAGTTTTAGCCCTCTAACACAATGTAACGTAACGTAACGTAACGCAAATCAACTTTTGCAGTCCAAAATGACATTTTTAAATAAAAGTACGACTTAGTCCATCTCCATTACATTTCCTTCCATATGAATATTACGGACTACCAGTTTTAGCCCTCTGTAACACAATGTAACGTAACGTGGAAAATCATCTTTGTCGGATGACCAAATAACATTATTGAAAATGACATCCATGTTTAGCCATTACATCCAAACACAAGAAAAATATTACCGCTTTTCTTGAGAAACTTATATGTGGAGATCATATCTCCAGAGTCCACACAATAAGCCACACATCACACATCTTCTGTTTTCAAATCGCAGCTCGCATCTAATTTAATGTTATTTTTTTTTTTTTTTTGCAGAAACTATGTTTTGAGAATATGCTCAATGTCAGCAATTACTATTCGTATCATCAAACTCCTTTCAGTCAACAAAAACAAGCAGAGGTGTCGCATAAACCACTAAAGATTTGATGTATGCAAGGTACATCATTTTTGACAATTCTGTCGCCGACTCACCTTAGCGAGATGACTGCGTGCAACAGTAGCCGAGCACTCTTAATAATTTTATTCAAGCACTGTTAACATAGCATAATGTAAGATTTTTTTTCACATTTCATATCGCGTGTGTAGATTAGAGAGAGAAAGCAAACATAGCTTGCAGCTAGTCAAAACTTATCATAACAGATATGATTTCACAGAGTTTTCAACCTTTGCCAGTTTTTCAATGTTTTCTCTTCACTCGTGCTAAGTGAGTCAGACAAAATGTGACATTTCATTTCATTATTACCCAGGCAATATGCTATTAGCTAGGTAGTCAAAACATATAACAAGCATTATTTCACAGGAATTTTTTTCTAGCAAATATGATTCCTTTAAGCAGTTCAACACATCAAACACCAGCAGTCCGCAAATTCCCTTTAGTCAATAAACATCTTTTACAGTATTTCTTGACTAAAATAGCACTCCAAAACATAAGTGGTCATTTTTATTCTCACTGTCACACTATAGTCAATAATTTGTTTCGCAGAGTGACAAGTTATGTCTAGTGACGAGATTTCACGGTGAGCATAGTTTAAGAGAGTTCACACTGTATTAATTACAGTCATGGAATCTTACGTTATGTTTATGAAGATCATTACTTCTTATTTTAACATTTTTTCTTGCCACACAGCTTTTCCGTCTTCTCTTATTCTTTTTCAAATAAAGTTCGCATACTGTTTTCCAGTAGATTGGCTTCACATTACATATATTAATCAATTTTCAAATTCAGTTCAGTTTCTTTTCAATATCACAGCTTTGTTGTCCCCCTGCCAGTATCTAGTTCAAGACCCCTTATTATCATTGTCATTAATACTGCTATCATCAACCATGTATTGGATGTCTCAGACATTCAGTTAACAACAACTTAGTAAGTGTTTAATGAACGCGAGAATCACTTCATGTGCGCTCATTTTAGTTTAGTTTAAAGTTTTCCATCTTGAATTAATACTACTATCACCAACTATGTATTGGATAGCTCAGACATTCAGTTAACATCTCAGTAAGTGAAAATCACTTCATGTGAGCTCATTTTTAGTTTAGGATAAGGTTTTTCCATCGTGAAATACTATTATCATTAACCAGGTATTGGGTAGCTCTACCATTCAGTTTACATCTCAGTAACTGTTTACTGAACATTGTTATCCCTCCATGCGACCTCATTTTTTAGTGTAAAGTTTCTCCATCGTAAAAAATAAAATATTACTATCACCAGCCATGTATTGGATGGCTCAACCATTCAGTTTACATCTCAGTAACTGTTTACTGAACATTGTTATCCCTCCATGCGACCTCATTTTTTAGTTTAAAGTTTCTCCATCGTAAATAAAAAATAAAATATTACTATCACAAACCTCATATTGACCGGCTACAGCATTCAGTTTACAACTCAGTAAGTGTTTACTGAATGCAAAATCGCTACATGTGTGGTCATTTAGTGTAAAGTTTCTCAATCTTAAAATATTGCTATCATCATCAACCATGCATTGACCGGCTCCAGCATTCAGTTTACAACTCAGTAAGTGTTTACTGAATGCAAAATCGCTACATGTGTGGTCATTTAGTGTAAAGTTTCTCAATCTTAAAATATTACTATCATCATCAACTATGCATTGGCTTGCTTAGTCTTTCAGTTTACAACTCAGTGAGTGTTAACTGAACGTGGAAATTATCACGTGTGAGCTTTTAGTTTAGTTTTAAGTTTCACATTCAATTAAATACTATCATCAACCCCGTATTGGGCTGTCGGGCATTCAGTTATCCACTCGGCGAGTGTTTACTGAACGTCGAAATCATTTCCTGTGTGGCCATTTTTTACTTGAACCCGTCTCCACTCCAAACCGGACCTGCGGTCCGAGTTAGGACCGCAGGTCCTGACTGGTTTGGATAGCAATATTTTAAGATTGAGAAACTTTACACTAAATGACTACACATGTAGCGATTTTGCATTCAGTAAACACTTACTGAGTTGTAAACTGAATGCTGGAGCCGGTCAATGCATGGTTGATGATGATAGCAATATTTTAAGATTGAGAAACTTTACACTAAATGACCACACATGTAGCGATTTTGCATTCAGTAAACACTTACTGAGTTGTAAACTGAATGCTGTAGCCGGTCAATATGAGGTTTGTGATAGTAATATTTTATTTTTTATTTACGATGGAGAAACTTTAAACTAAAAAATGAGGTCGCATGGAGGGATAACAATGTTCAGTAAACAGTTACTGAGATGTAAACTGAATGGTTGAGCCATCCAATACATGGCTGGTGATAGTAATATTTTATTTTTTACGATGAAGAAACTTTAAACTAAAAAAATGAGGTCACATGGAGGGATATCTATGTTCAGTAAACTGTTACTGAGTTGTAAACTGAATGGTTGACCCACCCAATACATGGCTGGTGATAGTAATATTTTATTTTTTACGATGGAGAAACTTTACACTAAAAAATGAGGTCGCATGGAGGGATAACAATGTTCAGTAAACAGTTACTGAGATGTAAACTGAATGGTAGAGCTACCCAATACCTGGTTAATGATAATAGTATTTCACGATGGAAAAACCTTATCCTAAACTAAAAATGAGCTCACATGAAGTGATTTTCACTTACTGAGATGTTAACTGAATGTCTGAGCTATCCAATACATAGTTGGTGATAGTAGTATTAATTCAAGATGGAAAACTTTAAACTAAACTAAAATGAGCGCACATGAAGTGATTCTCGCGTTCATTAAACACTTACTAAGTTGTTGTTAACTGAATGTCTGAGACATCCAATACATGGTTGATGATAGCAGTATTAATGACAATGATAATAAGAGGTCTTGAACTAGATACTGGCAGGGGGACAACAAAGCTGTGATATTGAAAAGAAACTGAACTGAATTTGAAAATTGATTAATATATGTAATGTGAAGTTAATCTACTGGAAAACAGTATGCGAACTTTATTTGAAAAAGAATAAGAGAAGACGGAAAAGCTGTGTGGCAAGAAAAAATGTTAAAATAAGAAGTAATGATCTTCATAAACATAACATAAGATATCCATGACCGTAATTAATACAGTGTGAACTCTCTTAAACTATGCTCACCGTGAAATCTCGTCACTAGACATAACTTGTCACTCTGCGAAACAAATTATTGACTATAGTGTGACAGAATAAAAATGACCACTTATGTTTTGGAGTGCTATTTTAGTCAAGAAATACTGTAAAAGATGTTTATTGACTAAAGGGAATTTGCGGACTGCTGGTGTTTGATGTGTTGAACTGCTTAAAGGAATCATATTTGCTAGAAAAAAATTCCTGTGAAATAATGCTTGTTATATGTTTTGACTATCTAGCTAATAGCATATTGCCTGGGTAATAATGAAATGAAATGTCACATTTTGTCTGACTCACTTAGCACGAGTGAAGAGAAAACATTGAAAAACTGGCAAAGGTTGAAAACTCTGTGAAATCATATCTGTTATGATAAGTTTTGACTAGCTGCAAGCTATGTTTGCTTTCTCTCTCTAATCTACACACGCGATATGAAATGTGAAAAAAAATCTTACATTATGCTATGTTAACAGTGCTTGAATAAAAGTATTAAGAGTGCTCGGCTACTGTTGCGCGCAGTCATCTCGCTAAGGTGAGTCGGCGACAGAATTGTCAAAAATGATGTACCTTGCATACATCAAATCTTTAGTGGTTTATGCGACACCTCTGCTTGTTTTTGTTGACTGAAAGGAGTTTGATGATACGAATAGTAATTGCTGACATTGAGCATATTCTCAAAACATAGTTTCTGCAAAAAAAAAAAATAACATTAAATTAGATGCGAGCTGCGATTTGAAAACAGAAGATGTGTGATGTGTGGCTTATTGTGTGGACTCTGGAGATATGATCTCCACATATAAGTTTCTCAAGAAAAGCGGTAATATTTTTCTTGTGTTTGGATGTAATGGCTAAACATGGATGTCATTTTCAATAATGTTATTTGGTCATCCGACAAAGATGATTTTCCACGTTACGTTACATTGTGTTACAGAGGGCTAAAACTGGTAGTCCGTAATATTCATATGGAAGGAGATGTAATGGAGATGGACTAAGTCGTACTTTTATTTAAAAATGTCATTTTGGACTGCAAAAGTTGATTTGCGTTACGTTACGTTACGTTACATTGTGTTAGAGGGCTAAAACTGGTAGAGGTCCATATTTATATGGTAAGAGATGTAATGGAGATGGGCTAAGTCATACTTTCATTTAAAAATGACATTTTGGATTGTAAAAGTTGATTTGCGTTACGTTACGTTGTGTTACATTGTGTTACAGAGGGCTAAAACTGGTAGAGGCCAATATTATATGGTAAGAGATGTAATGGAGATGTGCTAAGCCATACTTTCATTTAAAAATGTCATTTTGGACTGCAAAGTTGATTTGCGTTACGTTACGTTACATTGTGTTACAAAGGGCTAAAACGGGTGGAGGCTAATATTTATATGGTAAGAGATGTAATGGAGATGAGCTAAGTCGTACTTTCATTTAAAAAAAAAATGTCATTTTGGACTGCAAAAGTTGATTTGCGTTACGTTACGTTACGTTACATTGTGTTACAGAGGGCTAAAACGGGTAGAGGCCAATATTTATATGGTAAAGAGATGTAATGGAGATGGACTAAGTCATACTTTCATTTAAAAAAAATGACATTTTTGACTGCAAAAAGTTGATTTGCCTTACGTTACGTTACGTTGCATTGTGTTACAGACGGCTAAAACTGATAGACGCTAATATTTATATGGTAAGAGATGTAATGAAGATGGACTAAGTCATACTTTCATTTAAAAATGACATTTTGGACTGCAAAAAGTTGATTTGCGTTACGTTACGTTACGTTACATTGTGTTACAGAGGGCTAAAACTGGTAGACGCCAAATATTTATATGGTAAGAGATGGACTAAGTCATACTTTCATTTAAAAATGACATTTTGGACTGCAAAAAGTTGATTTGCGTTACGTTACGTTACGTTACATTGTGTTACAGAGGGCTAAAACTGGTAGACGCCAATATTTCATATGGTAAGAGATGTAATGAAGATGGACTAAGTCATACTTTCATTTAAAAACGATATTTGGTCTGTAGAAATATGATGATGATGGTGATGATTTCCTCGTTACGTTACAATGTGTTACAGGGTCTAAAACTGGTATACACCAATTATTTATATGGCAAGAGATGTAATGGAGATGGACTAACCCTCACTTTTCGTTTCAAAATGACATTTTGGACTGCAAAAAGTTGATTTGCGTTACGTTACGTTACGTTACATTGTGTTACAGAGAGCTAAAACTGGTAGACGCCAATATTTATATGGTAAGAGATGTAATGAAGATGGACTAAGTCATGCTTTCATTTAAAAATGACATTTTGGACTGCAAAAAGTTGATTTGCGTTACGTTACGTTACGTTACATTGTGTTATAGAGGACTAAAACTGGTATACCGTAATATTCATATGCTATGAGATGTAATGGAGATATTGTGTTTGGCTAAATGGGGTTCACATTTCAATAATGATATTCGGACATCAGCCAGAAAGTTGATCTCCACGTTACTTAATGATGATATAATGCGATGCAAGCGTGTGCTAATATTTTATTTGTGTTTAGAATGTAAGGGCTATAGGAGATTGTCTAGACTTGCATATATTTTTAAATGCTAATTTTGTAGGCAGTAGAAAGTCTGTTTTCCCCATTACGCTACATTGACTGTGATACAAGAACTGAAAATAGACATAGCCCAGAGCTATTTCACTATCGACTCACCCGGTCTTATTCTCATCGATTGGTGTTTACATTGGATGATGTAGGTCTTAAGAGAGACAGCCTTGAACTCGGGGATAATGAACAACTCAATTTAATAATAGTATCAAGACTGTGTTTTTCCACATTGTCTTATATATGTTTACTTTGCTTGGAATTTGTATGTGTGGAACGTTGCACACCTAAGGGAGTGAGAATGAAGGACGCATTTGAGGTATAGCGAGGACTGACCGTGATGTGTATGTTTGTTTGTTTTACCACAGTGAATATGAAGCTATATTATGCTATGTCTACCAGTTGTTGAATAAACGTTATGTTGCGTTATGTGATACAAGAACTAAACAAGGTTGTGGTAATCTTTTATTGTGTTTGGATGTAATGGCTAAACATGGTTTACATTTCATTATTCAGACATCGGACAGAAAGTTGCTCGTTACTCTCAAAATGATATTGGGCAAAGAACGAAGTTACCATATTGGTCGTGTTACCTTACAAAGTTATAAGGGTGAGAGTGATGGGGGCTCGAAAATTGACATTAGTCGTCCATCCTCTGATGCGCTGTCAGTCTAAGTGAAATGGAAAAAGATACGTGAACAGCGGCAGCAGGAGAAAGGAATTGATGTTACTTTCCCCAACTATTAAATGATCTGGAGAGAGAGAGAGAGGGAGAGAGAAACCACTGACTGCTATGTATATCCCATGCAGTTGTGTTTACAACAAATTATGATTTGTTATAATAATAAGATTGAAGACCAGCTTATGACTGGATATTCTTTAAAAATGCTATTTGAGCAAAGAATGATGATACCATGTTGGTCACGTTGCGATCCAAGGTTATACATATGATCAGAAAAATACTAAGGCTTTGCACAGAACATCTGGTCTGGGAAGGGTGTAGTGATACTTGATGGTAAGGAGAGAGGATGGGGGTGGGAGGGGGTAGGGGTTTGGTGGGGGTGGATGGGGAGAGGGTAAGGCCATCCCATTACCGTGACCATCTCACAACGTCTCAAACTGCCGCGAAGGTTAGAACTTAACGAGATAGCATGCTGTTTCATTCATTCAGGAGTCTTGAACATTCTGTTACATTGTCTTGCTATGATAACGCCGTTGTGTGATACAAGGTCTGCACAGCAGTAATGGGTGTAGGAAGAAGAGATGATGGAGATTGAGTAAACATGCATACATTTCAATGATCACGGTTACCAAGAACAATGTGTAGGTAGAGATCGCGTCTCCGTGACGATGTGAAATGTTTCTCTCTTTTAGTAAACGCGAACCTACTGACTTTGACTGAGTTTACTAAGTGATTTGCCATGTGGTGACACTTCTCAGGTCGATGATACGGTATGTGATCCTGGTCCGTACCACTCTAGAAGGTATGGGGAAGAGGGGTGCCCCACTCTAGAAGGTAATGGAGGGGATGAAGAGGGGGCCCCCCCTGATGGTATGGGAGGGGTGGGCCCCCTGCTGGCAGAAGTAAGACCCTAGCCCCCTCCTTAACGTTTCGCAGAGGAGGTAGAGCCATGCTGGGGTGAACATCTCCAAGTCTCTGTCTTAAGACATCGAAAAGCCATTAAGGCAAATGGTCCACATCACTCCTCCTGGACTCTGCTCTCTCATACCCTCCTCTCCCACTTACAGCTTCCTGTAGGGGGAGCTAATGGTTTGTCAAAACCGCAAATGACCCCTGAGCAGTCTCACACCGAGGGGAAGCTCCCCTCACCCTTCCATCCTGCCCTCCCTCCCCAACCCCTCCCACCACCCCAAACAACATATCCGCTATGTTGGGACTCCTTTCACCTACACTCAGCCTCTACATAGCTTACTATCATCAGCAACTATTATCTTCACACAGGATTAAGTCTACGGCAACACACATACGTATTCATTTACTCTTTCCTCATATTCCACTCTTATCCTTGTATTTCTTACTCTACCACATACTCTCCTACATCCCCAACAACATGTCCTCCCCTCTTTCCTGACCACATACCCAAACACCGGACGCTCACACGCGTCCGACACGCGCCAAACTTCTGGGAAAATCCCCCCAAACCCTTGAGGACTAGACACCTGCGCGCCATCTGTCCAGGTGACACTCGTGAGTGCCACCTGGGCAGATGGCGTGCGTCACTCTAGTCCTCATCTACACTACTGTGGTGGTGGTGGTAATGGTGGTGGTGGTGATGGTGGTGATGGTGGTGGTGGTGGTGATGGTGGTGATGATGGTGGTGGCGGTGGTGGTGATGGTGGTGATGGTGGTGGTGATGGTGGTGGTGATGGTGGTGATGGTGGTGGTGATGGTGGTGATGGTGGTGGTGATGGTGGTGGTGGTGGTGATGGTGGTGATGGTGGTGGTGATGGTGGTGATGATGGTAGTGGCGGTGATGGTGGTGATGATGGTGGTGGCGATGATGATTACACATTCAACACAGCCAAAAAAGCATAAAAAACTGTCAGTATACTCTCTAAAATCAGATATTATGTTCCCCCTCTCTGCACCCCCAACATTATACTACTCGCTAATCTTTCCCCTATCCTACATACGGTATCTGTGCATGGGGTTCAACACTGCAAATCACCTCAAATCCATCGTTACTCATCAAAAATCTGCTCTAAAAACTATGACAAACTCTGTCTTCAGACAACACACAGCCCCTCTGCAGGATGAGGAGTCACTATAACGTGTCTGAAAAAAGGTTGACCAAACCACACACTAGAAAGTGAAAAGACGACGACGTTTCGGTCCGCTCTGGACCATTATCAAGTCGAAGGTGATGAAAGGAATGATTGATTGATAAAGATTAAGCCACCTAAGATGTTTGTTGTTGTTTAAGATTCGCTACTTGGAACAAAAAGTTCCAAGTAGCACTGGCTATGGTGAGCCCGTAGTGGACTTACTCATAGACTTAACAGTGCCACCCGAGGTGGCACGGGCATTAATAGCCCGTAAGATGAGAGGAAGTTGTTGTTGTTGTTGTTTTAGATTTAGCTACTCAGAACGAAATGTCCATGTAGCACGGGCTATGGTGAGCCCGTAAATGAGAGAAAGATTGATTGATGAAGATTACCCATACTATCAACCTACCCATACTATCAAAAATATTTGAAAAAATTATCTACAAACAGCTTTACTCCTACCTCCTAAAGTTTGACATTCTTAGCCCCTGTCAGTTTGGCTTCCGCTCTCAAAAGAGTACCAACGATGCAATTATTAGTCTCCTTGATATAATTTACTCAGCCCTTGACAAAAATGAATTTCCGATTGGACTCTTCATTGACCTGAAAAAGGCCTTTGATACTGTTAATCACAATTACCTCTTACGTAAACTCCATCATAATGGAATTCGAGGCCATACACTGGACTATATCCAATCCTATCTTAGTGATAGACACCAATGTGTAGCCATCAATAATATAACCTCTCCCATTCTACCAATAACCGTTGGAGTGCCACAGGGCAGCATTTTGGGACCTCTCATATTTCTTATTTACATCAATGATCTGCCTAATGTCTCTAACATTCTGAAACCTATTTTGTTTGCTGATGATACTACCCTCATCTACTCTAACCCCAACCCACATACACTAAATAATGTTGTTAATAATGAACTAAAAAAAGTCTACTTATGGATGTCAACCAACAAACTAACACTTAACATAGAAAAGACAAACTACATCTTGTTTGGAAGCAAATCTACAAATGTAATTCAGCTTCAGATAGACAATATAAACATTAGCAATAAAAATGATGGAAAGTTGCTTGGCCTATTCCTAGACAACTTCTCAACTCAACTTCAGTACCCACATACAACACATAACTAAGAAAGTCTCTAAAACAGTTGGTATACTTTCCAAAATCAGATATTATGTACCTAACTCTGCTCTCATCTCTCTATATTATGCACTAATCTATCCCTATCTTAATTATGGTATCTGTGCATGGGGTTCAACCACTGCAAACCACCTCAAGTCCATCATTACCCAGCAAAAATCTGCTATCAGAATAATAACAAATTCTGCTTTCAGACAACACTCAGCCCCCTTGTTTAACTCCCTATACATGCTAAACATAATCTCACTCCACAAATTCTCTTGTGTCAACTACATTTACAAAACCCTGTTCTTAAATGTAAATCCTGCTCTGAAACTCTCCCTGGACAGATGTAATAAGACCCATTATCACCACACCAGAAATAAATATCTCTTTGATATCCCCAGAGTCAAACTTAATCTGTGTAAACACTCTATGCAAATAAAGGGACCCAGTCTATGGAACTCACTCCCTATTGAATATAAAAGCTGTCCAACTTTTGCATCATTCAAAAACATTACTAAAAAGTACCTAATTTCATCTTCATAGTTTTTTACCTTGTTGCTTTAAAACTGCACTGTATCTATTGCTACCCAATCTCCCAATCTTTATGTACCCAACCTGAACATCTTTATCATTGCGATCATTGCTGTCTTCTTATATGTACTGTCAATCTGCTGTATGGTGTCTATTAACCCTGTTTAAATTACCAATCAAGTTGTCAATGTAATCAATCAGAGCTTTAATATACCAATGTGCTTTAATATACTTACTAATCTCTCTCATCTCATTTTTTTTCTTGCAAGTATTTGTTATCATTTTATTAATTCTGATAGAATTTACCTACTTAAAATTATCTGTTAGATTAAGGACCTGC
Source organism: Procambarus clarkii (assembly GCF_040958095.1). Lineage (NCBI taxonomy): Eukaryota > Metazoa > Arthropoda > Malacostraca > Decapoda > Cambaridae > Procambarus > Procambarus clarkii. Next base: position 1,279,014 of record NC_091168.1, read on the forward strand.
CCGAAACGCTGCGCGTACTAGTGGCTTTACAAGAGTGCAATTACTGTACTATGCTATGTATTCTCACAAACCCAATGTACCTTCTTGTATATAAATAAATAAATAAATAAATAAATAAATAAATAAATATTAAGCCACCCAAAAAGTGGCACGAGCATGAATAGCCCGTAAGTGGTGGCCCTTTTGAGCCATTACCAGTATCAAGAGCTGATACTGGAGATCTGTGGAGGTGCAACTGCACCCTGCGTGACGGGAGATGTCTCCCATGAATGTGTCGAAGACGAAGATTAAGCCATCCAAAAGGTGGCACGGGCATGAATAGCCCGTAAGTGGTGGCCCTTTTGAGCCATTACCAGTATCAAGAGCTGATACTGGAGATCTGTGGAGGTGCAACTGCACCCTGCGTGACGGGAGATGTCTCCCGTCGAATGAGAGAAAGATTGATTGATTGATGAAGATTGAGCCATCCAAAAGGTGGCACGGGCATGAATAGCCCGTAAGTGGTGGTCCTTTTGAGCCATTACCAGTATCGAGAGCTGATACTGGTGCGCTGATACTGTGGAGGTGCGAATGCACCCTGAATGATGGGAGATGTCTCCTTTGTGAAAATGTTAAGATGAAGATGAAGCCACCCAAGAGGTGGCACGGGCATGAAAAGCTCGTAAGTGGTGGCCCTTTTGAGCCATTACCAGTATCAAGAGATGATACTGGAGATCTGTAGAGGCGCGACTGCACCCTGCGTGACGGGAGATGTCTCCCAGACCAAATGGTGGAATGAGAGAAAGGAAGCAATGGCAATAAATAGGCAAGAGAGAGGTGAGGGAAAGGAAATCTTAGAGGAAGAAAAAGCAAGGCAACAGGAATTGAAGGTAAGGTGTAATAATAGGAATAAGAAAGGGATCGTAAGAGAAAACAAGGGAAAGAAAAACAAGAAAGATAAAAGGAAGGGGGAGGCTTATGCTAGGTCACGTTGGTTAGAAAGTTTAGAGCATTTGAGTATGTACTGTGAAAAGGAAGAGTCAACAGCAACAAAGCCAGGAATCAGGTTCATGTTGGGTACGTTATGTATCAGAGCCGATTCGACAAGACGGCGTCTGTGTAGAATAGAGGCAGGAAAGATTATATTGGAGAAAGACCAATCAATAGGATGATTAGATTCCTTAACATGACAGAAGAGAGTATTGTTTGTGTCTGAAGACATAACACTTCTTTTGTGTTCCTTAAATCTGTCATTAAGTGGACGTCCAGTTTCCCCAAGGATTGGAGAAGACAAGACGAATCACAATTGAGTTGATAATGGTCCAGTACGGACCGAAACGTCGTCGTCTCTTCACTTTCTAGTGTGTGGTTCGGTCAACATTTTTAACAGCCCCTCTGTTTAAGCCCTTTAACATGCTAAACATACACTCTACACATTCTCAGGTGCTATTTACATGTACAAAACCTTGGTCCTAAATGCTAACCTTGATCTGAAACTTTTCCTTAATAGGTGTAATAGAACCTATGAGTACCATACCATCTTGAGGTTATCTTGAGATGATTTCGGGGCTTTTTAGTGTCCCCGCGGCCCGGTCCTCGACCAGGCCTCCATCCCCAGGAAGCAGCCCGTGACAGCTGACTAACACCCAGGTACCTATTTTACTGCTAGGTAACAGGGGCATAGGGTGAAAGAAACTCTGCCCATTGTTTCTCGCCGGCGCCTGGGATCGAACCCAGGACCACAGGATCACAAGTCCAGCGTGCTGTCCGCTCGGCCGACCGGCTCCACCATAAATAAATATCTCTTTAATTTCCCCAGAGTCAAACTAAATCTGTTTATTAAGGACATTAAGGACCTGCCCAAAACGCTATTTGTGTTAACAATTTTATGTAATCTCACAAACTCATTGTTCCTTCTTGTAAAAACAATTATTATTATTATTGTTATTATTGTTGTTGTTGTTGTTGTTGTTGTTGTTGTTGTTGTTGTTGTTTTTATTATGCACGCTCCCCGTAATGCTATACGTGTTAGTAGCGTTGCAAGAATTAAAAAATTCCAATATCAAGTAATCCCACAAATGCGTTGTACTTTTTTGTAAATAAATAATTAAATAAGTAAGAAATATAAAACAATTTAGTTGATACTGATTCGCTGGAATGCGTAACTACTATGTACTTACATTACACACAGAAATCACAATAGCGTGATGCGTCAAATGAACAAATCCGCAAATCCATGAACAAATCCATCCGTCTGGGATGCTCTCGGACGAAGGTTTGAATCCTCATCACGGCCCTGGAGGATTTGTATGTACTTACATGTTTTTTCACTCATGAACACCGAAGCCTGAACGCTCTCAGAAGGTACTCCATTGGATAAAGGAGTACCTAAGCAACAGGAGACAACGAGTCAGTGTGAGGGGTGAGGTCTTAGATTGGCGAGACGTTAAAATTCGGGTCCCGCAAGGGTCAGTCCTTCGACCTATACTGTTTCTGATATATGTAAATGATCTCCCAGAGGGTATAGAATCGTTTCTCTCAATGTTTGCTGATGATGCAAAAATTATGAGGAGAATTGAAACAGAGGATGATAGTAGGAGGCTACAAGATGACCTAGAAATACTCAGTGAATGGTCCAACAAATGACTGTTGAAGTTCAACCCGAGTAAATGCAAAGTAATGAAACTAGGCAGTGGAAACAGGAGGCCAGACACAGAATATAGAATAGGAGATGAAGTACTTAATGAAACGGGCAGAGAGAAAGATCTAGTTGATATCACACTAAACCTGTCTCCTGAAGCCCACATAAAAAGAATAACGTCTGCGGCATATGCGAGGCTGCTAACATCAGAACGGCGTTCAGGAACCTGTGTAAGGAATCATTCAGAATCTTGTACACCACATATGTAAGATCAATCCTGGAGTATGCGACCCCAGCATGGAGCCCGTACCTTGTCAAGCAAAAGACGAAGCTGGAAAATGTCCAAAGGTATGCCACTAGACTAGTCCCAGAACTATGAGGCATGAGTTACGAGAAAAAGCTGCGGGAAATGCACCTTACGACCCTGAAGGACAAAAGAGTAAGGGGAGACATGATCACAACCTACAAAATCCTCAGAGGAATCGACCGGGTAAACAGGGATAAACTATTCAAAACTGGTGGTATGCGAACAAGGGGACAAAGGTGGAAACACCTGGTAGGTCTACCACTACCATCACCAGGTAGCTACACCACTACCATCGCCTGGTAGCTACACCACTACCATCACCAGGTAGCTACACCACTACCATCACCAGGTAGCTACACCACTACCATCACCAGGTAGCTACACCACTACCATCACCAGGTAGCTACACCACTACCATCACCAGGCAGCTACACCACTACCATCACCAGGTAGCTCCACCACTACCATCACCACGTAGCTACACCACTACCATCACCTGGTAGCTACACCACTACCATCACCAGGTAGCTACACCACTACCATCACCAGGTAGCTACACCACTACCATCACCAGGTAGCTCCACCACTACCATCACCTGGTAGCTACACCACTACCATCACCAGATAGCTACACCACTACCATCACCAGGTAGCTACACCACTACCATCACCAGGCAGCTACACCACTACCATCACCAGGTAGCTCCACCACTACCATCACCACGTAGCTACACCACTACCATCACCAGGTAGCTACACCACTACCATCACCAGGTAGCTACACCACTACCATCACCAGGTAGCTACACCACTACCATCACCTGGTAGCTACACCACTACCATCAACAGGTAGCTACACCACTGCCATCACCTGGTAGCTACACCACTACCATCGCCTGGTAGCTACACCACTACATCACCAGGTAGCTACACCACTACCATCACCTGGTAGCTACACCACTACCATCACCAGGTAGCTACACCACTACCATCACCTGGTAGCTACACCACTACCATCACCAGGTAGCTACACCACTACCATCACCAGGTAGCTACACCTCTACCTTCACCAGGTAGCTACACCACTACCATCACCTGGTAGCTACACCACTACCATCGCCTGGTAGCTACACCACAACCATCACCAGGTAGCTACACCACTACCATCACCAGGTAGCTGCACCACTACCAGGTAGCTACACCACTACCATCACCAGGTAGCTACACCACTACCATCACCAGGTAGCTACACCACTACCATCGCCTGGTAGCTACACCACTACCATCGCCTGGTAGCTACACCACTACCATCGCCTGGTAGCTACACCACTGCCATCGCCTGGTAGCTACACCACTACCATCACCAGGTAGCTACACCACTACCATCACCTGGTAGCTACACCACTACCATCACCTGGTAGCTACACCACTACCATCACCTGGTAGCTACACCACTACCATCACCTGGTAGCTACACCACTACCATCACCAGGTAGCTGCACCACTACCATCACCTGGTAGCTACACCACTACCATCACCTGGTAGCTACACCACTACCATCACCTGGTAGCTACACCACTACCATCACCTGGTAGCTACACCACTACAATCGCCTGGTAGCTACACCACTACCATCACCTGGTAGCTACACCACTACCATCGCCTGGTAGCTACACCACTACCTTCACCTGGTAGCTACACCACTACCATCGCCTGGTAGCTACACCACTACCATCGCCTGGTAGCTACACCACTACCATCACCTGGTAGCTACACCACTACCATCGCCTGGTTGCTACACCACTACTATCGCCTGGTAGCTACACCACTACCATCGCCTGGTAGCTACACCACTACCATCGCCTGGTAGCTACACCACTACCATCGCCTGGTAGCTACACCACTACCATCGCCTGGTAGCTACACCACTACCATCACCAGGTAGCTACACCACTACCATCGCCTGGTAGCTACACCACTACCATCACCTGGTAGCTACACCACTACCATCACCTGGTAGCTACACCACTACCATCACCAGGTAGCTACACCACTACCATCACCTGGTAGCTACACCACTACCATCACCAGGTAGCTACACTACTACCATCACCAGGTAGCTACACCACTACCATCACCAGGTAGCTACACCACTACCATCACCTGGTAGCTACACCACTACCATCACCAGGTAGCTACACCACTACCATCACCAGGTAGCTACATCACTACCATCACCAGGTAGCTACATCACTACCATCACCAGGTAGATACCACCACTACAATCACCAGGTAGATACCACCACTACAATCACCAAGCAGCTACACCACTACCATCACCAGGTAGCTACACCACTACCATCACCTGGGAGCTTCACCACTACAATCACCAGGTAGCTACTCCACTACCATCACCAGGCAGCTACACCACTACTATCACTAGGTAGCTACACCACTACAATCACTAGGTAGCTACACCACTACAATCACTAGGTAGCTGCTTTACTACCATCACCAGGTAGCTACACCACTACAATCACTAGGCAGCTACACCACTGCCATCACCAGGTAGCTACACCACTACCATCACCTGGGAGCTTCACCACTACAATCACCAGGTAGCTACACCACTACTATCACCAGGCAGCTGCACCACTACAATCACCAGGTAGCTCCACCACTACAATCGCCACGTAGCTACACCACTACAATCACAAGTAGCTACTCCACTACAATCACCTGGTAGCTGCCGGGTGCGTGTCGTATTGCTTCATGTTGTAACACATCTCATTTCCAAACATTAGCGATGAACAATACAGCAACAAATTAATTATATTCTGTAAAAAAACAAAATTCTTTTCAGTAATAATAAAACATAAATAATGAGTACTGATAGAATCAACTCCTCCATGATGATGGTGGTGGCGGTGGTGTGTCGCGTGTTGTGGTACGTCTGGGGTGTGGTCCAGGACCACCTCCGTCTGCGCCTCCTCTAGCGGCAGTACGACTCCAGCTGGCGGGGACTGTTGAGTAAAGTCCCTCTCTTGAAGGTGATCGTCCCTCCACGCCCCGGGACCTTCACGACCCCCTGGACCTGCTGGACCATGTCCCGTTGCTTCGTCACGGGCGTCCTCGAGGTGGCCGTCTGGTGGGCCTTCATCAGGACCCTTAGTATCCTTCTCGACCTGGACCCAGTTGAGTCCTCCGTCAAGGAGACGGAGTTGACGGTGCCACCTCCAGTGATCCCACCCGTGACAACACCAGTGTCACACACTCTGCGCATAACGCCGCAGCCCGTGATTCCCGTGACCCGGCACAGGCGTGTCAGGATACGACCCAGGTCACGATCCAGGTCACCCGTGACACAGACGTGGTGCTACAGGACACCACCTGTGGCATAATTGGTGGTGCCCACCCCCGTGACCACAGCCGTGACCACCCCTGTGACAACACCAGTGTCACACACTCTGCGCATAACACCGTAGCCCGTGACCTCCGTGAATCGGGGCAGGCGGGGCAGATCACGACCTCAGTGAACCATAGTTCGTGAACTGAGGAAGAACCTGGTGTAGGAACACCAGATTCATACCTTAACACTTTGCCGAGGGTGGCACTAACACTTTGCCGTGGGGGGCATTAACACTTTGCCGTGGGGGGACTAACACTTTGGATTGGAGGGACTAACACTTTGCCGAGGGGGGGATTAACACGGACGTGGTTTTTCGGCCTCTCGCTCGCTCGGTTTTGCGGGCCTCTCGCTCGTTCGGTTTTGCGGGCCTCTCGCTCGTTCGGTTTTGCGGGCCTCTCGCTCGCTCGATTTCGCGGGCCTCTCGCTCGTTCGGTTTTGCGGTTTTGAGGGCATACTGCTTGCGTGGTGTTAGTCACCCCAACGACAAAGTGTTAGTCACCCCATGTCAAATTAAGTGTTAGTCCCCCAACCGCAAAGTGTTTTTCCTCCCACGGCAAAGTGTTTTTCCTCCCACGGCAGAGTGTTTGTCCCGCCACGGCGAAGTGTTTGTCCCCCTACGGCAAAGTGTTAGTTCCCCCCCTCCCCCACCGGCAAAGTGCTATTCTTCCCCCGCCCCCAACGGCAAAGTGTTAGGAGCGAGTGGCCGAGAGTATTCAACTAATTGTGCTTACGAGGGTTTAGCTCTGGCTCTTTTGGCTGGCTTCCCATCTGTCATATCAAATTATTTTTTTTTTGCCACAAAACACACACATACACACACACACACACACACACACACACACACATACACACATACACACAAATACACACACACACACACACACACACATACGCACAAATACACACACACACACACACACACACAGGAACAGGGAAAAGTTCAGGCGACGAAATGAGGGAAATATTCGCCCAGTTTCTGGAGGACATCAAGAGTGAGATGCAGGAAATGATGCAGGAAATGAAGAATGAAATAAGCAACCTAAAAAGAGAGCTGACAGCAGCAAAGGAGGAGATTAGAGCCCTCAAAGAGAACAGTATCGATGCTGAGACTCAGAAAACCACCCAGGGAGAAGGTGGTAATAGTACTTTGGAAGAGAATGCCACATTAAAAGCAACATTTGCAGAAATGCTAAAAAACAACAACTCTGAAGTAATGTCTGCAGTGATGGAGGTAGCAATGAAAGCAGCTACCTCACAGGAAGCGGCACGCTCCACTAGCCAGCTGCTGGAAAGGAAAAGAGCAGTGGTAGCTGTGGGTATTAAAGAGCAGGAGGGCTCTAATAGGAAAGAGTGGAATGATAAGGGCAAAGTGGCAGTGAATGAAATACTGAAGGCACTAGACATGGTAGGGCCTGAGCATAGCATTGAGAAGGTTTTCAGGCTAGGCTGGTACAAAAAAGACCGAGACCGTGTGTTATAGATAGTGTTTGCAAACGAGAACACAAAGGACACGATTCTAACAAAGAAAAGCCACCTGCAACATGTGGGGGAATTCAAAAATGTATTCCTCCAGAGGGACATGACGAGGGAGGAGAGGGCTATGACGGCAGAAGCAAGGAAGAAGCGCAGGGCAAGAGGGGAAAACCAGGAAACCACAGCTCCCAACACATCACCCCCAGAGGTGAGGGGGGAACCCACAACCAGCTACCCAGTAACACCAGTGGGGAGGGCAACCCCACCACCCTCCTCTGCATAGAAAACCCCCCTTTCCTTCCTGTCCTCCCGCCCCGTTCACCCCATACCCTCCCTGTCCTTCCCCCTTCACTTGACCCCCCACCCCTCATCCCAGTATCCTCTGCAACCCTGGTATCCACCTCACAAATCCTCACACCCATGGCACAGCTTCCTCCACCAGCAGAACATTCACCAAGCAGATTTGAGAAGGGACAGAAGAAAGTGAGCCTCAAGGCAATGTACACTAACATAGACGGTATTACAAATAAAGCAAATGAACTTGGAGAATGGGTACTAGAGGAAAACCCAGACATAATAGCTCCCACAGAAACAAAGCTGACGAAAACAATAATAAATGCATTGTTCCCACAGGACTATTATGTCATGAGGAAAGGGAGAGAAGGAAGAGGTGGGGGTGGTGTAGCTCTGCTGGTAAGAAAAGGCTGGGATTTCGAGGAGTTGGTTTTTCAGGGATGTGAAGGTTTCAGTGACTACATAATAGGAACAATAACAACTGGAGGGCAAAAAATTATAGTCGTAGTCATATATAATCCACCCCCAAATGACAGAAGACCCAGACAGGAATATGATAGAAACAATATGGCCACCATTAACATAATGGAGAGAGCAGCTTCTGTTGCTAGCAGGAATGGATCTGGACTACTAATCATGGGAGACTTCAACCATGGGAAGATTGATTGGGAGAACAGAGACCCGCATGGAGGACCAGAAACATGGAGAGCTAAGCTGCTGGACGTTGCAACAAGAAACTTTCTAAGCCAGCACATCAAGGATCCAACAAGAATGAGAGGAGAGGATGAACCAGCAATGCTTGATCTGATATTTACCCTAAATGAGTGGGATATAAGGGAAGTCAAGATGGAAGCGCCCTTGGGAATGAGTGATCACAGTGTATTGAACTTTGAGTACCTGGTAGAGCTAGGAATTATCCCCCCCAAAAAAGAACTAGGAAACAAAAGGCTGGCATACCGAAAGGGAAATTATGAGGAGATAAGAAGCTTCCTAAGGGAAATACCTTGGGACACAGACCTCAGAGCTAAGTCTGTACAAGATATGATGGACTATGTCACCCAAAAGTGTCAGGAGGCAGTAAGCAGATACATCCCGGCCCAAAAGGAAAAATCCGAGAAGCAAAAGAGGAATCCATGGTATAATAGGGCATGTATGGAAGCAAAGGTACTGAACAAAAGGGCGAAGAGGAACTTCCGGAATAACAGAACACCAGAAAGCAGAGAGAGATACCAGAGAAAAGTTTTGAAAATGATATAGCAAACAAAGCCAAGACCGAACCAAAGCTACTCCACAATCACATCAGAAGGAAAACAACAGTGAAAGAACAGGTAGTGAAACTTCGAACAGGCGAGGACAGGTATACAGAGAATGACAAAGAGGTGTGTGATAAACTCAACAAGAGGTTCCAAGAGGTCTTCACAACAGAACAAGGTGAGGTCACTGTGCTAGGAGAAAGGGAAGTAAACCAGGCAGCCTTGGAAGAGTTTGAAATTACGAGAGAGGAGGTCAAGAGACACCTGCTGGACCTGGATGTTAGAAAGGCTGTTGGTCCAGACGGGATCTCGCCATGGGTACTGAAAGAGTGTGCAGAGGCACTTTGCTTGCCACTCTCCATAGTGTATAGTAGGTCACTGGAGACGGGAGACCTACCAGAAATATGGAAGACGGCGAATGTGGTCCCAATATACAAAAAGGGCGACAGGCAAGAAGCACTGAACTACAGGCCAGTGTCCTTAACTTGTATACCATGCAAGGTGATGGAGAAGATCGTGAGAAAAAACCTGGTAGCACATCTGGAGAGAAGGGACTTCGTGACAAATCGACAACATGGGTTCAGGGAGGGTAAATCTTGCCTGACTAGCTTAATAGAATTCTATGACCAGGTAACACAGATTAAGCAAGAAAGAGAGGGCTGGGCAGACTGCATTTTCTTGGATTGTCGGAAAGCCTTTGACACAGTACCGCATAAGAGGCTGGTACATAAGCTGGAGAGACAGGCAGGTGTAGCTGGTAAGGTGCTCCAGTGGATAAGGGAGTACCTAAGCAATATAAAGCAGAGAGTTACGGTGAGGGGTGAGACCTCCGATTGGCGTGAAGTCACCAGTGGAGTCCCACAGGGCTCTGTACTCGGCCCTATCTAGTTTCTGATATATGTAAATGATCTCCTGGAGGGTATAGATTCATTTCTCTCAATGTTTGCGGACAATGCCAAAATTATGAGAAGGATTAAGACAGAAGAGGACTGTTTGAGGCTTCAAGAAGACCTAGACAAACTGCAGGAATGATCGAACAAGTGGTTGTTAGAGTTTAACCCAACCAAATGTAATATAATGAAGATAGGTGCAGGGAGCTGGAGGCCAAATACAAGGTATTATCTGGGAGAGGAAATTCTTCAGGAGTCAGAGAAAGAAAAAGACTTGGGAGTTGATATCACGCCAGACCTGTCTCCTGCAGCGCATATCAAGAGGATAACATCAGCGGCATATGCCAGGCTGGCCAACATACGAACGGCATTCATAAATTTGTGTAAAGAATCATTCAGAACTTTGTATACCACATATGTTAGGCCAATCCTGGAGTATGCAGCCCCAGCATGGAGTCCGTATCTCGTCAAGGATAAGACTAAAATGGAAAAGGTTCAAAGATTTGCCACCAGACTAGTACTTGAGCTGAGAGGTATGAGCTACGAGGAGAGACTACGGGAATTAAACCTCACTTCGCTGGAAGACAGAAGAGTTAGGGGGGACATGATCACCACATTCAAGATTCTCAAAGGAATTGATAGGGTAGATAAAGACAGGCTATTTAACATAAGGGGCACAAGGGGACACAGGTGGCAACTGAGTGCCCAAATGAGCCACAGAGATATTAGAAAGAACTTTTTTAGTGTCAGAGTCAGAGTGGTTGACAAATCGAATGCATTAGGAAGTGATGTGGTGGAGGCTGACTCCATACACAGTTTCAAGTGTAGATATGATAGAGCCCAATAGGCTCAGGAATCTGTACACCTGTTGATTGAAGGTTGAGAGGCGGGACCAAAGAGCCAGAGCTCAACCCCCGCAAGCACAACTTGGTGAGTACACACACACACACACACACACTCACTCACACAGAATGCCAGGAATGAATATGTCAGGATGAGAAGAGATGAAGAAAGACAATACGAAAATGACATCGCAAGCAAGGCAAAGATTCAGCCTAAATTGCTGCATAGCCACATCAGGAGAAAAACAACAGTAAAGAAACAGGTTATGAAATTAAGAATAGGGGAAGAAGGATTCACTACAAACGTCAAGGAAGTGTGTGACTATTATACTGTGGGTTGGTGGTGTTGTCGTGTTGTTGATCCTTCTTTCTGGACAACCCAACCCACAACTCGGTGGAGTGCTTATACCAGGAGATCACACTAGGCGCTTCTGTCTCTTGGAGAGGGGCTCAACGTCACACGTTTAGGGGTTGCGGCTCCAACACTTAGCCTCGTTGTCACGTGCACACACCCACTCGAGTCGCTGTGACTCCTCACTCTCTCCTTATGAGATATGATCTCCTCAATCCCCTTTAACTTATTAGTATTACCTTCTACCCTGTCCACAGCAGTGGTTCTTGGTTCTTTCTCTCTCTCTCTCTCTCTCTCCTTCTTTACTACCTCCTGGGAAGCCTCACTAGGACAAGGTCAAACACCAGCAAAGTTGAATACATTTACTGGACAGAGCACATACACAATACATATACATATATAATAATAATGAATTCTACACTCTACACTATTTCAGTCAGGTTGCACTCCAACACCATCAGAACTCTATCATCAGCTTATCAAGTGGTGTTCTATCTCCTGGTTCACCACCTAATATTACCACCCTCCTCAAGTAGGTCAAGTCCTATAATACAATGTTGTACTATCAGCAAGAGGATATATATATCTATAACATGTACAAGGAAAATCAGCATATGAATGCAATAACATATAGCAGTATAAATGTTCCTCGATACACAACAATGATCAATCGATCTCCCTATCAGTCCTAGAACACATACATCTGTAGGTAATCCAGCCTACGACTGTAACTCTGTTCTTCAGTATAAACACTCCTTGGTACAAAAATGGTAAAACAATCACTCACCTCTCACTGCGTCTTGCCCGCTAATGACAAACACTATCACCTCCCTAAAAGTAATCATTTAGAACTCCCCTTTCACATCTGGAAGTTCACTAACCTGATATCTTCAGGTTCTTCCGGGCTTAACTACCAGGATCCTCTGCAGCTCCTCCAGGCTGCTACACCATGAAGTTTTTCTTAGGCAACTATGGTGCTTCACCACCTCTACAGAAGCATGTGACACTCCTCTTCACTGCTTCTCCTCACAGCTCGAGGTCCTCTCCTCCACTACCTTGGAGTCTCATCAACTACTCCCTCTGTGCTGGCTTCGAAGTTCTCAGCAACTTCTTCCCCAAAGACAAACCTGCAACCCATTGACACTCCAATAAAAATGTTTCCTTATAAACACATAGACGAAATAATCCACACAATATGTTTGCATCCAACATCTATCTGGTCTCTACATGCAGTGAGAGTGGACTCCCCCGTTGGGCTGGTCCATGTTCCACCTCGCCCGGCGGGCCTCACTCACTCTGGGAGGGTCCTCCGCCGTCGGGAGCTCTCAGTCACCTGCCAGAATGTGGAAAATTTGACTCCTGAGCGTGATTTTTGAGCCGAAATCTGATTCTCTGCACCTATTTTCATTTTCAAATTACGACTAATTATACCGAAAATATGCCAATTACTGAAATTGGCAATAGGTTATATGTTACCCCCCCCCCCCTGCAGTTTTCAAAATATCTGAAATGTGGGGAAATTTGACTTCGGAGAGTGATTTTTTAGCCAAATTCTGACTCTCTGCCCCTATTTTCCCTTTCAAATTACTACTAATTTTTATACCGAAAATATGCCAATTACTGAAAACGGCAATGGGTCATATTTTGCCCAAAACCCCCTGCAGTTTTCAAAATATCTGAAATGTGGGAAAGTTGACTTCTGAGCGTGATTTTTGAGCCGAATTCTGACTCTCTGCACCAATTTTCATTTTCAAATTACGACTTTTTATACCGAAAATATGCCAATTACTGAAAATGGCTATAGTTCATATTTTGCACAACCCCCCCAGCAGTTTTCAAAATATCTGAAATCTTAGAAATTTAACTCCTTAGCGTGATTTTTGAGTCCAATTCTGACTCTCTGCACATATTTTCATTTTCAAGTTACTAATTTTTATACCGAAAATATGCCAATTACTGAAAACGCCGATAGGTCATATTTTGCCCAAACCCCCCTGGAGTTTTTAAAATATCTAAAATGTAGGAAATTTGACCCCTGAGCGTTATTTTTGAGCCGAATTCTGACTCTCTGCACCTATTTTCATTTTCAAATTACGACTTTTTATACTGAAAATAGGCCAGTTACTGAAATTGGCAATGGGTCATATGTTGCCCAAACCCCTCTGCATTTTTCAAAATATCTGAAATGTGGAAAATTTGACTCCTGAGCGTGATTTTTTTTAACCGAATTCTGACTCTCTGCACCTATTTTCATTTTCAAATTTTGAATTTTTATACCGAAAATATGCCAATTGCTTAAAATGGCAATGGGACATATTTTACCCAAACCCCCCTGCAGTTTTCAAAATATCTGAAATGTGGAAAATTTGACTTGTGAGCTTGATTTTTGAGCCGAATTCTGACTCTCTGCACCTACTTTCATTTTCAAATTACGACTTTTTATACCGAAAATATACCAATTACTGAAAACGCCGATAGGTCATATTTTGCCCAAACCCCCCTGCAAGTTTTCAAAATATATGAATTGTGGAAAATTTGACTACTGAGCGTGATTTTTTAGCCGAATTCTGACTCTCTGCACCTATTATCATTTTCAAGTTACGCCTTTTTATACCGAAAAGATGCCAATTACTGAGTTTTTTTAGTTTAGTTCATTTATTATGCACCCCATACCCATCTTGTGGGCGGTAGTGGAAAGGGTTACAGAGGCACATAATGGGCTCAGGGACTGAACCCCACAATTCATTTAGCTAAGCAAGTTGCAATCTTGATGAGCTAGTTACAAACTTTAATATAAGTCGTCACATAAACAATGGGTTCGAGATCGACCTCAAGTACAGGTTCTAAATTAAGCAACTGACATATGTCAGTTGCCACATACACTAAGTAATGTTGTGAATAATGAATTAAAAAAAGTCCACTTATGGATGTCAACGAACAAACTAACATTAAACATCGAAAAGACTTACTACATCTTATTTGGAAGCAAATCATCAAATGCAATTCAGCTACAGATAGACAACATTAACATCAGTAATAAAAATGGTGGCAAGTTTCTTGGCCTATTCCTAGACAAGAGACTCAACTTCAGCACCCACATTCAACACATAACTAAGAAAGTCTCTAAGACAGTTGGTATGCTCTCTAAAATAAGATATTATGTTCCTAACTCTGCTCTCCTCTCACTATATTATGCACTAATCTACCCCTATCTTAATTATGGTATCTGTGCATGGGGTTCAACCACTGCAAACCACCTTAAGCCCATCATCACGCAGCAAAAATCTGCTATCAGAATAATAACTAACTCTGATTTCAGACAACACTCAGCTCCCTTGTTGAAATCCCTAAACTTGCTAAATATTAACTCCCTCCACACATTCTCTTGTGTCAACTACATTTACAAAACCCTGTTCTTAAATGCAAACCATGCTCTGAAACTCTCCCTGGACAGATGTAATAGGACCCATTATCACCACACCAGAAATAAATATCTATTTGATATCCCCAGGGTCAAACTTAATCTGTGTAAACACTCTATGCAAATTACAACCCGTTCTCACACAAGACAGCACATATATGACTTAATGCTTAAAGTCAATATGTTGAATATGAATTAGTAAATATGTGATATATTCCCAGTTACTTTTTTTACCAAGGCCCAAACTCTTCCTCACGTACCAATTTACGTGTCACAGTACCCGTCCGTCAACATAGATAGCAGAATATTCGTGATTGGTTCAATTATAAGGAAAATTGTAGTTTTCAGGTCCCACATGGGTTGTGAAATTTACCTACTGTTGTCCATGCTCTTATAATATTACAGATCAGCTATATCCTATTGAAGGCTCGTAGTTTTGTTTTGAGAAATATTAGTTGTTCTTAGTAAATTATAATAAGCACTATAAATTATTACATAGAATAACAGTGCTTCACCAATCAATATTATATACAATAGTTTGGCTTTAAAAATCTTTAAAGAATGTTTTGTAGGAACGCTAACAGAAAACGATGTTACATTTGAATGTCTATGGGGTAAACTACTGCAAACAGGACGGTATTGTGTCTACTATACCAACTATAGCTAGGATGGGTATATTGTCACCTACCGCCTGTTAGGTGGGAAAGGGGTCCAATACCACCCACAGGATGGGTATGAGGGTCACATCCACCCACAGGATGAGTATGGGGATCACATCCACCCACAGGAAGGGTATGGGGTCCAATACCACCCACAGGATGAGTATGGCGTCCACTACAACCCACAGGATGGGTATGGGGCTCCAACCACCCATAGAATGGGTATGGGGCTCCAACCACAAATAAAATGGGTATAGGGTTCAATAACACCCACTGGATGTTTAAGGCGTCCATTGCCGCGCGTCGAGCTCGAAAACCGCAGCATTCATCTCAGAACCATGCCTATTTCACACAGATTCCTTAATAAACGTAAGAGTTTTATATGTCACAAGAAAGATAGAAATATAAGCTTCATTCTAAATACCTTACCATGGGCATATTTAAATTTAAAGCGAAGATACGTGTACTTTTATAATAGCCGAGCTTTAACCCCGGACAGATTGATCGACCGAGCAACTCTCTCTCAGAACAATGTTTATTTCACGTGAATTCGTTAATAAACATATATGTTTTATATGTCTCAAGAAAGGCAGACATATAAGCTTCACTTTAAACACTTTACCATAGACATATTTAAAGTTCTAATGAAGATACATGTATTTTAAAAATTACGGAGCTCCCACCCCGTACAGACTGAACGACAGAGCAACTCTCAGATCAATGTTTCTTTCACGTAAATTCGTTAATAAACACAAATGTTTTATATGTCTTAAGCAAGATAGAAATAAGAGCTTCATTTTCAATACATTACAATAGACATATTTATAGCTCAAGTGAAGATACATATGTTTTTATAGTAGCGCTCAGTAGCTTGTCGGGCATGGAGTGCAGACGCCTACGCACTTGCCGATATATTGTATAATTATCAAAGATACGCTAATAAAGCCTAAAATCTTATATGCCTCCAGAAAGACCGAGATATGAACATTATTATGATTTCACCAAATGAAATATATCATGTTCGAGAACAGAGGTATATCAATTTTAAATTAAGTTTCGACTCTTGCTCGGGCGAGAGAGAGGGAGCGACTCTCGCCCCATCTATTGGAGATTCTGTCCACTAAAGACCCAAAGCTACTCAAACCCTCCTAGCATTATTTAAGTAATGAAGTAATATGGTATATTTACTATAATGTGGGTGCTGAATGCAGAACATGAGAAAACATATATTTACTCCAAACTAATATAATTTCATTATGAAATAAGTAAATAAGTAGCATCAAAGGAAGTCGACGGTCCAAGCGTCAATGTTGTGGAACGACTTATCCAAGATATATCGTTGTTTGGAAAGTGTTTGTTGGCATATCCAGTTGTCGCACTTCTCTGCACAAATTATCACAAATTTAAATTATAATGTTAACAAGTAGAATACGTATTTTTAATAAAATCTAACATAGCTAGCCAGAAAACATTTAACATTTATTAAAAAAATATATGTTTGGAAGTTAAATCGACTTCATAGGACAATAGTGTTGTTATATATATACTCGTTATTCGTTGACATGCGTTCGCTACTTAAACTACCATGTACTGTACTTATGTGAAATCTCCCATGTCTCTTCGCTCATCTCACCGAACCCTACAGGCTCTGTGATATATTGCTTAATTAATTGAGATTCACAAATAAAGCTTATAATTGTATATGTTATCAAAAAGACAGAGCTTATTTTAGTTCATTTATTATGCACCCCATACCCATCCTATGGGCGATAGTGGAGTGTTACAGAGGCGCATAATGGGCTCAGGGACTGAGCCCCACAATTCATATAGCCAAGGAAGTTATAATCTTGATAAGCTAGTTACAAAAGTCAATGCACATTGTCACATCAACAATGGGCTCGAGACCGACCACAAGTACAGTTTATAATTTAAGCAACTGACATATATGGAGGGCTAGTGTCACAATTGATTTGTTTATCCTACACATAACCCCCTCTCCCCCATCCAATGGGCAGCGGTGGATAGGTTACAATCAAGTCGTTTTTTGCGTTTTATTCAGAGATTAGATCTTATTGGGTGAGGAAAGATATTCATATTTTAAAGAAGGCTTCTTGGCTGATGCTCTCCATTGATGGAAAATATACAACCTTTTGAAAATCAATGTTAGTTTGATCTAATATTGTAATTAACGCAGTTACCTGATGTTATTCTTCACCTATATCTTTTTCTGGTTAATCCCTATTTACATTATGCAGTTCAGGCTTCGTCGCCAGACTATAGGTTTTAGTTTAGTTAATTTATCACATAATGGGTTCAGGGACTGAACACACAATTTATTTATCTAAGCAAGTTACAATCTTGAGGAGCTAGCCACAAAATTCATAACACATCGTCACATCAACAACATGGGTTCGAGATCGACCACAGGTACAGTTTCTAAATTAAGCAAATGCCATAAGTGGAGAGCTAGTGTCACAATTGATATGTTTGTCCTGCACATTTCCACAGTGGTTTGCTTGGGTTCTTTTAATTATCTTAGATATCATTGAAGAGAACCTCCTAGGTACTATACTGTATATATGCTGGTAAGAAGTATAATAATCCTGAGAAATCGTGTAAATTATGTAGTACGAGTGCTTCCAGTTAAGTAACATAGTTCATTTGTGTGCGCGTGCTTGAAGAGGAAATGTTATCCCCCCCCCCCCCACCCCCCATTGTAAATATTTGTGGGTTTCAGACCATACGGCCACGGCTTACCCTCGCCGCGGTCGAGGGTAAGAACACCGGATGTATACCCAGTATTAGCAATAACATTAGCAATAAAACATTAGCAATAACAATTATGGAAAGTTCCTTCACCTATACATAGACAAGAGACTGAACTTCAGCACCCACATACAAGACATAAGGGGATGCTCTGAGAGAGAGAGAGAGAGAGAGAGAGAGAGAGAGAGAGAGAGAGAGAGAGAGAGAGAGAGAGAGAGAGAGAGAGAGAGAGAGAGAGAGAGAGAGAGAGAGAGAGAGAGAGAGGGAGGGAGAGAGAGAGAGAGAGAGAGGGAGAGTAAAATTATTCACTGAGGTCTGATTAAGTCCTTTTGGGGACCTTAATCATTAGGACGTCCAATGATTAACGCAAAGTGAAGCGTATTCAGATGGTATATTGACAACATTCAGCATATCTCATACTGACCTAGTAGTACTTGGTGCACAAATACCTTTTCCATAGGAATCGCAAAACATAATTAAACACAACTGTACCGTACAGTGTTATATATTTATTTCAGTTTGAACAATTTTTAACATTAACATTCCAACATTCATTTTAGCAAGTTCTCTCATAATGACGTGTGGGTTAGCAATGTCAAAGACTGACTTAAGATCTAGGAAAGTGGTATATGACCTATCAGTATGCAGGGTGAGGAATGTGGTAATACAGTGATGTACACTCTTTCCATGCGTAAAGCCATATATCTGGGGAGACAACATATTATTAATTTTGTAAAGGAGACGGTTGAGAACCATCTTCTCAAGACACTTATAGAGACAACTAGTGAGGGAGACTGGGCATAAAGCACTCGGCTGGTGAGGTTTAGGAATGGGAATAATAACACTGTTGGTCCATGACTTAGGAAGCTCCCCAGTTACATAGCTCATATTATACAATTGAAGAAAGGTATTCCTTGGAACTAGCAGAAGCATAAGCAGTATGCCGTAAGTAATTCCATCCTCCCCGGGTGATGTAGCTTTGCCTTTATGTAGAGCAGAATCTAGTTTGTATTCAGTAAAAAGCATGTCACAGTCATCCTCTTGATGAAGCATGAAGTCAAGGAACCTTGCTCTATCAGTATATCTATCATTTAATTCATTCTGTGTGGGTAGAGGAAGACTGTCAAAGCTGGAAGTCGTGGCCCAAGCATCAACAAGATCATTTGCTCTGTGCAGAGGATTAGGGTACGAGATCTCTGCAGCATTTTTCCCTTTGATCTTGTTGATATCCTTCCATGCCCGACTTAGTGGCGTGTGAGAATTGAGACCACGGACAAAAGTTTCCGAGTCTGTCTGCCTCAGCTCCACCATACGTTCCCTGGCCTTAGCCAGAGCCGCTTGAAAGAGCCGAAGCATTTCAGCAGTGCGGGTCCTTCTACAAGCTAGTCCAATTATTCTGGCAGTGCGTTTTAGTGCATGCAATTTAGAATCATTATAATAAACATAAGTGCTATGACCAGTGTAATTTGGGTTACGTGGCCTGGACGATGAATCAAGTGATTCTATAAACTGCTCGATAGTACCTGTGAGCTCATTGTTAAAATCTTCAACTCGTGACTACCTAATAGTGACACCAGTTGGTTGCCGTTACGATTACTGAACTGCGAATTACCAATATTCCTATGGCTAGCGTTATAATCACCTTTAATGATGGTAGGCTCAGTCTGAATACAGACAGGAAGGTCAGCATAATTAAAGTTACAAGGAGTTGATTATTTAGTATAGTTGTTTTTCTCTTTAACTGGATGATAGAGGGGGAGTCTTTAACGTGATTGGGAATACATACATACATACATACATACATACATACATACATACATACATACATACATCTATACATACATGCATACATACATACATACATACATACATACATGCATGTATGCGTGCATACATACATCCATCCATCTATCCATACATACATACATACATACATACATGCATACATACATACATACATACATACATACATACATACATACATACATACATACATACATACATACATACATGCATACATACATGCATGCATACATACATACATGCATGCATGCGTACATACATACATCTATCCATTCATACATGCATACATACATACATACATACATACATGCATACATTCATACATACATACATACATACATACATACATACATACATACATACATACATACATACATACATACATGCATACATACATACATACATACATACATACACATCCAGTCAGCATATAGCTATTTCGGGACAAAATCCAATACAGTTTATATTGGTGAGACGCCACTGTGATGAGGAGTTTAAATATCACAGGATCTGTAGGTTAATGTACGTGTGACATAAGTGAGGTTAGATGAGGCATCTACAAGCATCAGCTGAAGGCTGATGGAGTGTTGTGGAGGCTGCTGGTACTATGTCCAGATGTTGGAGGGTGGATTTGACTCTCCCACCCTCCCTCCCCCTCCCCCCCCCCCCCCCCACATTGACCGCAGTACGTCTAAGGTTACTTTCCACTCTCGCTTACCAAGGGTATAACCCCCGCCCCCCCCCAACACACACACATGCATCAGATTCTTAACTTACAATATTTATTATTTACCAATTTATGTTACTACACTGACTCTCAATTTCACAATATTGTATAAACTTTGATGAATCGCTCGTCTATGGGTCATCCAATAATGTTAGCAGACTTCTAGATGTTACCACTGCTAGGTTTAGGCTCGGCTACAAGTACCTGGAAGTTTGTAACATCTGATGATCTAGATTTGACTAAATGTAAACTCTGTCAGCAGAACTATTCGCATACTTTGCGTCATTATATAATGGAATGTGAAAAATAGCGGAATTTAAAGATAACAACATCAATAGTGTCCATGAAATGTGTAAGTACTTCATTCATAATGATGTGCTGCCCGAAATCTTAGCGAAGTATCCAAAATTTGCTTACTGTAGGTAATGCATACACATGACTGTAAAGCTGCCGCCCAGTTGGGTGGGTGTGGAGCACATGACTGTAAAGCTGCCGCCCAGTTGGGTGGGTGTCGAGCACATGACTGTAAAGCTGCCGCCCAGTTGGGTGGGTGTGGAGTACATGACTGTAAAGCTGCCGCCCAGTTGGGTGGGTGTGGAGCACATGACTGTAAAGCTGCCGCCCAGTTGGGTGGGTGTGGAACACATGACTGTAAAGCTGCCGCCCAGTTGGGTGGGTGTGGAGCACATGACTGTAAAGCTGCCGCCCAGTTGGGTGGGTGTGGAGCACATGACTGTAAAGCTGCCGCCCAGTTGGGTGGGTGTGGAGCACATGACTGTAAAGCAGCCGCCCAGTTGGGTGGGTGTGGAGCACATGACTGTAAAGCTGCCGCCCAGTTGGGTGGGTGTGGAGCACATGACTGTAAAGCTGCCGCCCAGTTGGGTGGGTGTGGAGCACATGACTGTAAAGCAGCCGCCCAGTTGGGTGGGTGTGGAGCACATGACTGTAAAGCTGCCGCCCAGTTGGGTGGGTGTGGAGCACATGACTGTAAAGCTGCCGCCCAGTTGGGTGGGTGTGCAGCAAGACTAGTAACTGTGTGACTCACCATAAATGTAAAGTGCCTTGTACAGTGACTATTGTGAGCCTCTTGTTGAATCACTTGTGACACAAAAGATTACTGATGTGTGTATTTGTGGTGGTGATTAAATATGTATGTGTATGTATATATGTATACGTATGAATATGTACATGTATGCATAAGTATGTGTACATTAATAATTTTGTAACTAGCGTCAAAAGATTGTTATTTGCTTAGCTAAACGAACTAGAGGGTTCAGTTCCTGAACCGATTATGTGCCTCTGTAATCCTTTACACCACCGCCCACGGGATGTGTATTATGGGGTGCATAATAAAGAAAGAAAATGAATGGACCGAACCCCACAAATCATTTAGCTAAGCAAGTTACAATCTTGATGAGCTAGTTACAAAATTCACTATAAGTCGTCACATCATAAATGGGTTCGAGATGGACCACAAGTAGTGCATTACATAATTTATCAGTATTGTGCAGCCTGTGATCCCCGCCTGGCTGGATACTGATACCTAGGTAATTTTTATGTGTCCGGACACCGGCGATAAGGTGATATTATTTATTTAACTTAAGATATATATATTTTTAAATGTTGTCACATTAACGGCTACATCTTCCTTTCTTCTGACATATAGATTTTTAAGATTAATTAAAATATATGGAAACTAATTATACAATTTATTGGCTGGTGTGCAGGGCTTCACACTCTCAGAGCTAGCCATCAAGTAACTATCAAAACGCATATATCTTCGTTTTCACTTCAGTTATATTTATGACAAAGGATTTTAGATGTAGCCTATATTTCTACCTTTCAGATGACATAAATACTTTCGTTAATTACAATATCTAGATCAAACTAACATTGATTTTCAAAAGGTTGTATATTTTCCATCAATGGAGAGCATCAGCCAAGAAGCCTTCTTTAAAATATGAATCTTTCCTCACCCAATAAGATCTAATCTCTGAATAAAACGCAAAAAACGACTTGATTGTAACCTATCCACCGCTGCCCATTGGATGGGGGAGAGGGGGTTATGTGTAGGATAAACAAATCAATTGTGACACTAGCCCTCCATATATGTCAGTTGCTTAAATTATAAACTGTACTTGTGGTCGGTCTCGAGCCCATTGTTGATGTGACAATGTGCATTGACTTTTGTAACTAGCTTATCAAGATTATAACTTCCTTGGCTATATGAATTGTGGGGCTCAGTCCCTGAGCCCATTATGCGCCTCTGTAACACTCCACTATCGCCCATAGGATGGGTATGGGGTGCATAATAAATGAACTAAAATAAGCTCTGCCTTTTTGATAACATATACAATTATAAGCTTTATTTGTGAATCTCAATTAATTAAGCAATATATCACAGAGCCTGTAGGGTTCGGTGAGATGAGCGAAGAGACATGGGTGATTTCACATAAGTACAGTACATGGTAGTTTAAGTAGCGAACGCATGTCAACGAATAACGAGTATATATAACAACACTATTGTCCTATGAAGTCGATTTAACTTCCAAACATATATTTTTTTAATAAATGTTAAATGTTTTCTGGCTAGCTATGTTAGATTTTATTAAAAATACGTATTCTACTTGTTAACATTATAAATTAAATTTGTGATAATTTGTGCAGAGAAGTGCGACAACTGGATATGCCAACAAACACTTTCCAAACAACGATATATCTTGGATAAGTCGTTCCACAACATTGACGCTTGGACCGTCGACTTCCTTTGATGCTACTTATTTACTTATTTCATAATGAAATGATATTAGTTTGGAGTAAATATATGTTTTCTCATGTTCTGCATTCAGCACCCACATTATAGTAAATATACCATATTACTTCATTACTTAAATAATGCTAGGAGGGTTTGAGTAGCTTTGGGTCTTTAGTGGACAGAATCTCCAATAGATGGGGCGAGAGTCGCTCCCTCTCTCTCGCCCGAGCAAGAGTCGAAACTTAATTTAAAATTGATATATCTTTGTTCTCGAACATGATATATTTCATTTGGTGAAATCATAATAATGTTCATATCTCGGTCTTTCTGGAGGCATATAAGATTTTAGGCTTTATTAGCGTATCTTTGATAATTATACAATATATCGGCAAGTGCGTAGGCGTCTGCACTCCATGCCCGACAAGCTACTGAGCGCTACTATAAAAACATATGTATCTTCACTTGAGCTATAAATATGTCTATTGTAATGTATTGAAAATGAAGCTCTTATTTCTATCTTGCTTAAGACATATAAAACATTTGTGTTTATTAACGAATTTACGTGAAATAAACATTGATCTGAGAGAGAGTTGCTCTGTCGTTCAGTCTGTACGGGGTGGGAGCTCCGTAATTTTTAAAATACATGTATCTTCATTAGAACTTTAAATATGTCTATGGTAAAGTGTTTAAAGTGAAGCTTATATGTCTGCCTTTTTTGAGACATATAAAACATATATGTTTATTAACGAATTCACGTGAAATAAACATTGTTCTGAGAGAGAGTTGCTCGGTCGATCAATCTGTCCGGGGTTAAAGCTCGGCTATTATAAAAGTACACGTATCTTCGCTTTAAATTTAAATATGCCCATGGTAAGGTATTTAGAATGAAGCTTGTATTTCTATCTTTCTTGTGACATATAAAACTCTTACGTTTATTAAGGAATCTGTGTGAAATAGGCATGGTTCTGAGATGAATGCTGCGGTTTTCGAGCTCGACGCGCGGCAATGGACACCTTAAACATCCAGTGGGTGTTATTGAACCCTATACCCATTTTATTTGTGGTTGGAGACCCATACCCATTCTATGGGTGGTTGCAGCCCCATACCCATCCTGTGGGTTGTAGTGGACGCCATACTCATCCTGTGGGTGGTATTGGACCCCATACCCTTCCTGTGGGTGGATGTGATCCCCATACTCATCCTGTGGGTGGATGTGACCCTCATACCCATCCTGTGGGTGGTATTGGACCCCTTTCCCACCTAACAGGCGGTAGGTGACAATATACCCATCCTAGCTATAGTTGGTATAGTAGACACAATACCGTCCTGTTTGCAGTAGTTTACCCCATAGACATTCAAATGTAACATCGTTTTCTGTTAGCGTTCCTACAAAACATTCTTTAAAGATTTTTAAAGCCAAACTATGGTATATAATATTGATTGGTGAAGCACTGTTATTCTATGTAATAATTTATAGTGCTTATTATAATTTACTAAGAACAACTAATATTTCTCAAAACAAAACTACGAGCCTTCAATAGGATATAGCTGATCTGTAATATTATAAGAGCATGGACAACAGTAGATAAATTTCACAACCCATGTGGGACCAGAAAACTACAATTTTCCTTATAATTGAACCAATCACGAATATTCTGCTATCTATGTTGACGGACGGGTACTGTGACACGTAAATTGGTACGTGAGGAAGAGTTTGGGCCTTGGTAAGAAAAAGTAACTGGGAATATATCACATATTTACTAATTCATATTCAACATATTGACTTTAAGCATTAAGTCATATATGTGCTGTCTTGTGTGAGAACGGGTTGGCAAATTAAGGGACCTAGTCTATGGAACTCACTCCCTAGTGAATTAAAAAACTGTAAAACTTTTGCCTTATTTAAAAGCAAAACCAAAAAGTACCTAATTTCATCTTCTTAAGTTTCCTACACTGAGCTTTAAATTTGCTCTGTACCTAGTGTTACCCAATCTCCTAATTTTTATGTATTTAACCCAAACAACCTTATCATTGCAGGCGATGAGTCACAATAACGTGGCTGAAGTATGTTGACCAGACCACACACTAGAAGTTGAAGGGACGACGACGTTTCGGTCCGTCCTGGACCATTCTCAAGACGATTGTGATAAGGAGATTGATTGATTGATAAAGATTAGGCCACCCAAGAGGTGGCACGGGCATGAATAGCCCGTAAGTGGTACAATTTTTTTTTTTTTTCAGTATTCTGAGGTTGCATTTAACCATCAAGCTGTTATCGCGGGGGAGGATACTGCTTCACAGTCTTTATGAGGGTGTCCAGCTGCTGGACACCTTTGTTGACCAGGAGAGTGGCTGTGTTGATGGCTTCAGTGTGGCCACTGCATGATTCAGGAACTCTTAAAGCTCTTCTAAGGTCATTGGTTGCTTCACATTCCAGAAGATAGTGAAGTAATGGCTTTTCTGTGACAGTTTAGCAGAAGATGCACTCTCTCTGTCGGGGTTCACCAATCTCCCAGTTGCATCTGTAACCTAGACGTAGTCTATATAACCTAACTGCTATTTCCCTGTGGATTCCTTTTGGGATATTTAACCTTTCTAATTTGGTTGCCTGAAGATACCATGTTGCAGATGGCGAACCTTCAGCTATTCTCTGGTGTAGGTCGGCTTTGTTCAGATGTGAGAGTTTTTTGGTGATGATGTTTTTTATGTTCTCTAGGCTGGGTTGAATTGTTTTATGTATCACTGGATGACGAGTTGCCAATTTAGCAATTTCATCAGCTTTTTCATTTTATGGGATTCCAATATGGGATGGGAGTTATGTTGAGTCTTTTGCCTTTAGCGACTGCTCCAAGATACAAAATGGTGGTAATTATTTCTACATTATCTTTCCACTGTTTTTGTCCTAGTATTTGAAGTGCAGCTTTTGAGTCTGTGTGTATGATTGCATTTTGAGTGTTTTGTGCAATCACATATGCGAATGCTTGTTGTATAGCTAACAGCTCAGTTTGGGTTGATGATACTAGTCCTCCCAGTCTCCAATATGCCTGTACGCTGGTCGTGCAAAGAGCAGCGCCAGCACTCTCATATTCTGTGTCCACCGATCCGTCTGTGAAGATGTGGGTGGCTCCTGCTACTGCTATGCTATACATTTGCTCTTCTATTATGCGCCTTAGGATTGTCGGATCATAGGCAGCCTTTTTCATTGGGAGACTTTCTATTACTATTTTGAAAGTAGGCTCTTCCCACGGCACGGAAGGAGTGTAATTTGGGTGTGGATGATCACCCTCTCTATCAAGAATCATGTTTTTTAAATGTAGTCTGTTTAGAACTTTTCCTGCTCTTGCAACCCAAGAGTTTCCATTGTTTTGGCCTAGTCCAACCACCGAGGCCTGCCGTACTGGGATTGGATCAGAAGAAATAATTATCTTTCTGATAATTGTAGCTGTCCTTTGTGATATTCTTTCTTGTAGAGAGGGCAAACCCGTCTCCAGTCTAAGAGTTTCAAGCCTGGTCCACATGAGGGCTCCCAGTGCAGCTCTCATAGCATTGTTTTGGGCAACTTCAAGCTTTTTCCACTGTTGGTGTGATAGATTTGTGAGTGCAGGTGCGGCATAATCGATCACTGATCTGACTGCCTGTACATAGTATGTGCGAAGGACTTGCAGATTGGCTCCTCCAGAAAGCGAGGTTAGCGACCTGAGGATTGCCGTCCAGGCCGCAGTTCGCTCTCTCAAGTAAGTGACCTCAGCATTAAAATTCATGTGTGTGTCCAGGATGATTCCTAGATACTGATAGGTGTCGACCCATTCTATTGGTTGACCCTGTACTGTGAGTTGGATGTTGGGCTTCGCTATTTTTATGGGCATGGCCTTTGACTTTGAGGGGTTGAGTTTGATCCCAATCTGTTTTGCCTCTTTACTGATGCAGTCTAAGCATTTGGGTGCAAGGCGCGCCGCATCCCTTCCTTTTATGATGATGACAAAGTCGTCCGCGTAGTTTAGCAGCCTGCAGTGATGTGGAAGTTTCAACCTCATTATTCTTTCCATTAAACAGTTGAAGAGAAGAGGGCTGAGAATACCTCCTTGCGGTGTCCCATTTTCATGTCTTTTGTACTCAGAGACTGTGCCATGAAGTTTTACTCTTGCTTCTCTGTTTATGAGACAGTTTTTGGTCCAGGAGAGCAGGTTGCCTCTGACCTCTTTGTCAATGAGGCAGCAGAGAATAGCTGGGGCGCTAGCCAGTTCAAAGGCTTTTTCGAGGTCCAGGAATATCAGCATTCCTGGTCTGTCATTCAAGTGGGCTAACAGAGTTGTAATACATTCCACTGTGCCAACCCCTCTTCTATAGGCATACATATCATGGTGCAGTTTAGGCATTTTCCACTCCAGTCTGTTGAGTGCCATTCTGTCAGCCGTCTTGGCTGCACAGCTTTGGAGAGAGATGGGCCTGGGATTAGCTGGATCTTTGGGTTTTGGGATCAGCACTATGTCTGCTCTATTCCAAGCAGAAGGTCTAGTTTGAGAAGTCCAGGCTAAATTAATTAACCTTAGGTATGCAGTGTCTCCCTCTGGGCCGAGGTTTCTAATCATTTTATAGGTTATTTTGTCGGCTCCAGGGGATGTATCCTTGGAGTTTTTCTTAGCCCGATTGAGCTCATCCAGTGTGAAGGGGGCATTAGTGTCAGAGACTTCTTCACATGCTGTAAGGATTCTGTGCCACCTTTCTTCCTCTAGTCCGGTCTGTACTACTAATACATCTGGTGGAAGTTGATTGCTGGCTGCTCTCTCTGCAAACCTGGTTGCCAGTACTTCGGCTTCCTGTTGAGGATCCTTGGGGTGTGGAGCTTTAGGTGTTTTATTCCCTTTGGCCCGGTGAATTTGCTGCCACATCTCTCCGAGAGAGGTGTGTTCATTCAGGTGTGAACACCATTCCAGCCACTTTTGTTCTTTTATTAGTCTGGTCTCTCGATGTACATGTTCCTTGACCTCACAAAGTAAGATCCTGTTGCGGTCACTTGGCTGCTTTTTGTATAGCTTTCTTGTTCTATTGAGTCTATGGTTGAGTTCTTTGACACGTTCGCAATAGTACCAATGATCTTTATGGTGTCCGGTGGACTGTTTTTTCAGTGGGATTGAGTGGTTGGCTGCACTTTGAATCGCTTTGACAAATTCTTGTTCTGCCTGATTAATGTCTTTGGGAAGATCATAGTTTCTTTGCCACTCTGAAATGAGGTTTTGAAATCGGTCCCAGTTTGCTAAAGCAAAGTTCCAGGCTTCAAATGGAGGAGGAGGTGGGGTGGGTAGGTCTAACTGAAGATCAATTTGGACCCCATAGTGGTCGCTTGTGAGTGAGGGCTCAACTGACCATGTTGCTGCATCTCTTAAGGAGGCTGAAACGAAGGTTAGGTCTAATCTGCCTCCTTGGATGTGGGTAGGTTCATTCTTGTTTAGGATTTGTATTTCTGGAAGCTGGTCCAGTAGATGTGTAATGTGTATGCCGGCTTCATTTGTTCTATTCGAGCCCAGTGCCAATCGATGATGGGCATTAAAATCTCCACAAATGATTGTGTTTGTTGTTGTCGCGTGTCCAAATAACACAGAGAGATCCATTTCGGCTTGTGGAGACCTGTACACATTGAACACTTCAAGTTTGTCGTGTCTTAGCTCAATGGTGACTCCCATTACCTCTGTCCCTGCTCCACAATTGGGTGGGCTGGTTATGGATTTGGAGATCAGGTCACATTTTACATAGATTGAACATCCCCTGGATTGCCCATTGATCCATGGAAGGAAGAAGCCTCGATAGCCTGAGATTTTAGGTTCTAATCCGGCTCGAAGCAAGCTCTCCTGTAGTATCAGGATGTCTATGCCCTTGGTTGCTGCTATGCATTGCAAGTGTTGCAATTTAGTGCGCAGTCCTTGCGCATTCCATTGCAGGAACTTTAGACCTCTAGTTTCTTGGAATATGCTGATAATTCCGTGGTATCCATGGAGTCTGATGAGCACGCCATGGAAGTTGCAATTGGTGTATAGGTTCTTAGTGGACCTGAAATTGACTCATCAATGTCGCTTTCCGACGAGCTGGACTCTATCTGTTTTTTATGGGGGTGTCTCCTGCCCTGCTGTCTTGACGGTGTGGATATTACATCTTCGAATTTTTTGAGCTTGTGCTCAATTGTCTTCCGAGTCTCTGTGGTTTGCTTGATTCCATGTGAATACAGCAGACTTTCGATCAACTCAGTAACCAAAGTTTTGAGCATTGGCCAGAGAGCGTTCAGTTCAGTGGGAGCACTATTTAATGTTGTGCAGGTTTGGGGCCTAGTAGCTTTTAGGCCCTTCTCGGTGGTAACTTTGACACTGGAATTGCTACTCCTATTGGCCCCAGTGTGCTTGCTGAATGAAATGGGAGGCCGACTGCTTTGAACATGATTCTTGTGTCCTCCATCTTTTTTTTTTGTCCTGTACTGTACTGTACTGTACTGTACAGTACATTCCTGTACTGTCTTCTCACCCTTCACCATGGCCGATGGCGAAGGGCCGTGTGCCCCCTCTTCCTGAATGGGTAGACTCCACGCGGTTTTAGTGGGCATGGGAGCTGGTATTCGTTTTGGTGGGGGTTTCGGCTCCGCTATAGGCGTGGTGGGGTTCGTTTGAAGCCTTTTGAGCCTTTCAGGGCATTTCAAGTTCCAGGCATGATGTGCCTTGGAACAATTTGGGCATTTTGCCTGAACAGGGTGGTTTGCCTTGAATTTATCAATACATGTTTTTGTATCATGGGGCTGGCTGCAGACTCCGCACCTCACTGGGCGTTGGCAGCCATCTTTGTGATGCCCAAATCTCTGACATCTAAAGCATCTTAGGGGTTCTGGGGTGTAAGGCCTGTGTTGGAACACGCCCCAGATTCCAAGGTCAAGTTTCTCCGGGATCCGTCCTCTTACTGTGAGAAGGACTTGTCGAGTTTCCTGTTTTGTGGTTCGTACTTGGCATCTCTTTGCTGACACCACATAGTTCAGCTTTTCGAGATGGCCAAGGGCCATATGCAAGGGATAGTGGAGGACAATGATTTTACTTATTTTATCCTCTGGTTTCAGTTCCTCACATTTTGCGTAATTTTTTAGAATCGTAGCGGCCGACTCGTCTTTAGGCCTCAGAATGTATTCTCCTTTGAGATTAGGTTTTGCTCTGATCTGGAGCTGGGGGTACTCTTTTTCCAGGTCCACTACAGTAGCGTAGGAAGACTTACCTTCCGTGTGCTGCACTTTGAAGATTGGAAGCGTAGATCTAGTCAGAGGCGCTGGGAGAGCTGGAGAAGCTGGAGAGATTAATGGGCGATGGGTCGTCATTTAGTGGCTTGTTCTGTTAGCCTTATTCACGTGATGCCACTCGCCGTCACTTTCAGAACTAGTATCCATTATCGATGGTCTTTTCCTACTCTGAGCAGCATTGCTGGATCGATTATAAGTCAATTGGAATTCCATGATGAGATTCAAATGATCACTTGTGGAGTGGTCTGGTGAGTGAAGGTGATGCTCTGTGCTACTGGAGACAAAGTCAGCGTGCAACTGACTGTTTTTTTTTTAAATGAGAGAAAGGAAGCAATGGCAATAAATAGGCAAGAGAGAGGTGAGGGGAAGGAAATCTTAGAGGAAGAAAAAGCAAGGCAACAGGAATTGAAGGTAAGGTGTAATAATAGGAATAAGAAAGGGATCGTAAGAGAAAACAAGGGAAATAAAAACAAGAAAGATAAAAGGAAGGGGGAGGCTTATGCTAGGTCACGTTGGTTAGAAAGTTTAGAGCATTTGAGTATGTACTGTGAAAAGGAAGAGTCAACAGCAACAAAGCCAGGAATCATGTTCATGTTGGGTATGTTTTGAATCAGAGCCGATTCGACAAAACGGCGTCTGTGTAGAATAGAGGCAGGAAAGATTATTTTGGAGAAAGACCAATCAATAGGATGATTAGATTCCTTAACATGACAGAAGAGAGTATTGTTTGTGTCTGAAGACATAACACTTATTTTGTGTTCTTTAAATCTGTCATTAAGTGGACGGCCAGTTTCCCCAAGGATTGAAGAGGACAAGACGAATCATAATTGAGTTGATAATGGTCCAGTACGGACCGAAACGTCGTCGTCTCTTCACTTTCTAGTGTGTGGTTTGGTCAACATTTTTAACAGCCCCTATGTTTAAGCCCTTTAACATGCTAAACATACACTCGACACATTCTCAGGTGCTATTTACATGTACAAAACCTTGGTCCTAAATGCTAACCTTGATCTGAAACTTTTCCTTAATAGGTGTAATAGAACCTATGAGTAACACACCATAAATAAATATCTCTTTAATTTCCCCAGAGTCAAACTAAATCTGTTTATTAAGGACATTAAGGACCTGCCCAAAACGCTATTTGTGTTAACAATTTTATGTAATCTCACAAACTCATTGTTCCTTCTTGTAAAAACAATTATTATTATTATTATTGTTATTATTGTTGTTGTTGTTGTTTTTATTATGCACGCTCCCCGTAATGCTATACGTGTTAGTAGCGTTGCAAGAATTAAAAAATTCCAATATCAAGTAATCCCACAAATGCGTTGTACTTTTTTGTAAATAAATAATTAAATAAGTAAGAAATATAAAACAATTTAGTTGATACTGATTCGCTGGAATGCGTAACTACTATGTACTTACATTACACACAGAAATCACAATAGCGTGATGCGTCAAATGAACAAATCCGCAAATCCATGAACAAATCCATCCGTCTGGGATGCTCTCGGACGTAGGTTTGAATCCTCATCACGGCCCTGGAGGATTTATATGTACTTACATGTTTTTTCACTCATGAACACCGAAGCCTAAACGCTCTCAGATATATTGCTCTATTTATAGAGATTCGAGATTCACAAATAAAGCTCGTATATGTTATCAGCAAGTCAGATTAACTCGTTTTAATGAATCCAACACGAAGATTATATCTTTGAGACAATCCATCCAGAGATTATTTCATAGTAAAACTATGTTTCTCGCGTTTTATAATAAATATCATCATTATAGTGTGTAAATATGTCATATTTTTTCATTACTTTCATAATGCTAGGAGCATTTGGGCAGCATTGGGTAGGTGTGAGTGGCTTTTGGTAATTAGACTGTTCTGTGAGTATGAAGCCCTACACACCAACCAATTAATTGTGTAATTAACATGCATAAATGCTAATTAACCTTGAAAATGTGTAAGTCAGAAGAAAGACAGAGGTGTAGTGACTACATTTAAGGAACATATATCTTAAGTGAATGCCAAGATATGGTTAAATAAATAATACCAAACAATCGCCAGCATCCAGCCACATGAATATTACCCAGGCATCAGTGTCCAGCCAGGCGGAAACACAGGCTGCACAATACTACCTAGGCATCAGTGTCCAGCCAGGCGGAAACACAGGCTGCACAATACTACCTAGGCATCAGTGTCCAGCCAGGCGGAAACACAGGCTGCACAATACTACCCAGACATCAGTGTCCAGCCAGGCGGAAACACAGGCTGCACAATACTACCCAGACATCAGTGTCCAGCCAGGCGGAAATACAGGCTGCACAATACTACCCAGACATCAGTGTCCAGTCAGGCGGAAGCACAGGCTGCACAATACTACCCAGACATCAGTGTCCAGTCAGGCGGAAGCACAGGCTGCACAATACTACCTAGACATCAGTGTCCAACCAGGCGAAAACACAGGCTGCACAATACTACCTAGACATCAGTGTCCAGCCAGGCGGAAACACAGGCTGCACAATACTACCCAGACATCAGTGTCCAGCCAGGCGGAAACACAGGCTGCACAATACTACCCAGACATCAGTGTCCACTCAGGCGGAAACACAGGCTGCACAATACTACCTAGACATCAGTGTCCAGCCAGGCGGAAACACAGGCTGCACAATACTACCTAGACATCAGTGTCCAACCAGGCGGAAACACAGGCTGCACAATACTGCCTAGGCATCAGTGTCCAGCCAGGCGGAAACACAGGCTGCACAATACTACCCAGACATCAGTGTCCAGCCAGGCGGAAACACAGGCTGCACAATACTACCTAGACATCAGTGTCTAGCCAGTTGGAAACACAGGCTGCACAATACTACCCAGACATCAGTGTCCAGCCAGGCGAAAACACAGGCTGCACAATACTACCTAGACATCAGTGTCCAGCCAGTCGGAAACACAGGCTGCACAATACTACCCAGACATCAGTGTCCAACCAGGCGGAAACACAGGCTGCACAATACTGCCTAGGCATCAGTGTCCAGCCAGGCGGAAACACAGGCTGCACAATACTACCCAGACATCAGTGTCCAGCCAGGCGGAAACACAGGCTGCACAATACTACCTAGACATCAGTGTCCAGCCAGGCGGAAACACAGGCTGCACAATACTACCTAGACATCAGTGTCCAACCAGGCGGAAACACAGGCTGCACAATACTACCTAGACATCAGTGTCCAACCAGGCGAAAACACAGGCTGCACAATACTACCCAGACATCAGTGTCCACTCAGTCGGAAACACAGGCTGCACAATACTACCTAGACATCAGTGTCCAGCCAGTCGGAAACACAGGCTGCATAATACTGCCTAGACATCAGTGTCCAGCCAGTCGGAAACACAGGCTGCACAATACTACCCAGACATCAGTGTCCAGCCAGTCGGAAACACAGGCTGCACAATACTACCCAGACATCAGTGTCCAGCCAGTCGGAAACACAGGCTGCACAATACTACCCAGACATCAGTGTCCAGCCAGGCGGAAACACAGGCTGCACAATACTACCCAGACATCAGTGTCCAGCCAGTCGGAAACACAGGCTGCACAACACTAATAAATTATGTTATTCAATAGGATGTGTTGATAAGTAATAATGTTTTATAGTTTATTTGAAATATACAAAAATTAGTTTTCAATCGTTTAATTCAATGATTCATTATGATTCAATGTTCATTATGATTCAGTCTGAGATTATAATTATGATTCATTCTCACAAGTGAATTTTATTGAAGGTACCAAAGAACTAATAAGTTCATTAAGAAAAACTGTTTGGTCTTGTTCACACGGCCATAAGCACAAAATATCATCAACATTCCTAAACCAAACTACATTAGCAGGCATAATCCTAGATAAGATTTTTGTTTCAAAGAACTCCATATTTGTTTTGTTTTGAACAATTTGTATAACTTTAATTTATATAATTGAATTTGTATATTCTAACGCACTGTCACACAAAATAATTAAATCAAAATTAATATAAACTGATATATATGAAAATTCAATATATCAATGAAATCAGAAACATTGAAATGAAATCGTAACATATTTAGTATAGCATGTGTTGCTCTTATGTTCAACAGATGGCATTGTTTAAAAAAAAACATGTTTTTACCTGTCACAGTTGTGGCATCTATACACATACTCACGAAATGAACGGTATAGTAAACAGCACAGCTCAATTCCAATGCAATGTCACACAAAATAATTAAATCAAAATGCAAATAAATCGAAATTTATACAAATTTCATTTGTCAATGCAATCGGAAACTTTGAAACAGAATCGTAACATATTTAGTATAGCATGTGTTGCTCTTACGTTCAACAGATGGCTTTATTTCTTATAAAATTAATGTTTTTATCATTCACAAAATTTCATGCTCTGCCAAAGCTTATATTCACTTGGGGTGAGGTGGAACAAGACGTGATTGAGATGAACAAGTGGATGAATGGCATAATGGGTATTAATAGGACATTAAATCCCTATGTTCTTGCATCTACTGTCTCTGGTTAGGTACGGGGTCTTGAAGTGGGTAGAATGTAATTATGTGTTAACTGGCTGTTGAGTGCTGGTCTTGACTTTTTGATGTGTTGGTCCTCACTGATGATGACCTACACATCAAAAAGTCGAGACCAATGGAGTGCCAGTGGGTACACTGTTGGTCTTATACAAGGCCAGCCAGTGAAGTGCAAGTTTGTTCAGTGTGGGTCCTATACAAGGGCAGTCAGTGGAGTGCCATTGGGTACACTGTGGGTCTTATACAGGGCCAGGCAGTGAGTACACTGTGGGTCTTCTACAAGGCCAGCCAGTGGAGTGCCAGTGGGTACACTGAGGGTCTTACAGAAGGGCCGCCAGTGGATACAAAGAGGGTCGTAAACAGCACCATCGAACATCCTGTGTAACAAGGCGTGAGCTGGTGTGGATTCCGGTATTCACAGTCACTTAAAACTGGTGACGCACTGTACCAGTTGCGTTACAGTTGGCCTGAGTCACGTACCACCCGTAGAAGTCATGGATAATATTGTGGTGATAGAAATGTGGGTCGTGGAGTCGTACACAGAGGTCACACAGAACACGACTTCCACCAACAGTGGAAGGTTGGTAGTGCCGCCTCCACTCCAACATCTTCATGTACTCCTGCAACATAGAACAACCAACATAGATAATATTAATAACCCTCCTCAGTTATTCTCAACGTACTATATGAACTCGGCTGTGAGTACTTTGTTACAACACACAAAGAAATAAATACAGTATTAGTACTAATTAGAAATACAAATAAATAAATATAGTTTACATATAGAGTTTTCACAATAACTTGATGGGTTCTTTTGACCATGTCGTGGCCTAGTTGACTTGGGCGTGTGCCTGGTACCCCCCACCCCCACCTCAGTAAACATTTTCTCGTTTTCAAAATGAGATAAGTACCACATTTAATTGTTTTAATTACGTTTTAAATTATGTTTTATACACGTGTTTTTGAGAAGTTGTAAATACGATTATAAAACGTGAGGTCATAAGGTTTTAATAAAACGTATTTTAATGTTATGATATAACGTTTTAAAATTATGATATAATTATATAACGTATGATAAAACAAAGAGTTTTAAAACGTTAATATAATTTAATAATTATTGAAAATATTAAGCATAATTATTTTTATTGCATTAAAAAAGATAGAGACAGACAAGGAGAAAAGAGGAGAGATGCAGAGACATACAGACAGAAAGAGGTAAAAAAAAAGGGAGAGAGAGACGGAAAGAAATAACTAATAAACAAAGAGAGAGTAAAGAGAGAGAGAGAGAGAGAGAGAGAGAGAGAGAGAGAGAGAGAGAGAGAGAGAGAGAGAGAGAGAGAGAGAGAGAGAGAGAGAGAGAGAGACAGAGAGAGAGAGAGAGAGGAGGAGAGGGAAAATTTGTGGGATGGGAGGAGTGAGGGAGAGGGGTGCCAGTAGGGGGATGGGGGTGTTTGCTTGTGTGCGTGCGTGCATGTGCGTGTGTGCGTGTGTGTGTGTTTGAAGGGGGAGGCGTGGGAAACTGAGAGGTGGGAGAGGGATGGGGATAGTCACTTCACACCTAGTGAAGGAGGGGGGGGGGGTCATAGGGGAAGGGGTGTTATGGGGGGAGTGTGAGGGCATGGAAAGCACTAGGGGGAGGAAAGTGTGTGTGTTAGAGGGTGATTAGGAGTGAGTGTGTATGAGGGAGTATTCATCTAGTTGCGCTTGCGGGGGTTGAGCTCTGCTCTTTCGGCCCGCCTCTCAACTGTCAATCAATCAATCAATCAACTATTACTACTAACTACTAATTAATTTTTATTTTTTTCCACACACACACACACACACACACACACATACACACACACACACACACACACCCACACACACACCCACACACACACACACACACACACACACACACACACACACACACACACACACACAGGAAGCAGCCCGTAGCAGCTGTCTTACTCCCAGGTAATTATTTACTGTTAGGTAACAGGGGCATCAGGGTGAAGGCTACTCTGCCCATTTGTTTTTCCGGTGGTGCCGGGGGATCGCACCCCGGACCCTAGGTCCATGAGTCTAGAGCACTGTCCACTCAGCCACCACCCACCCAGCGTGTGTGTGTGTTTACTAGTTGTGTTTTTACGGGGGTTGAGCTTTGCTCTTTCAGCCCGCCTCTCAACTGTCAATCAACTGTTTACTAACTACTATTTTTTTTTTTTTTCCCACACCACACACACACACACACCCCAGGAAGCAGCCCGTGACAGCTGACTAACTTCCAGGTACCTATTTACTGCTAGGTAACAGGGGCATTCAGGGTGAAAGAAACTTTGCCCATTTGTTTCTGCCTCGTGCGGGAATCGAACCCGCGCCACAGAATTACGAATCCTGCGCACTATCCACCAGGCTACGAGGCCCCCGTAGTGTGTGTGTATGTGTGTGTGTGTGTGTGTGTGTGTGTGTGTGTGTGTGTGTGTGTGTGTGTACGAGGCCCCCGTAGTGTGTGTGTGTGTACGAGGCCCCGTAGTGTGTGTGTGTGTGTGAGTGTGTGTGGCACTCTATGGTCATCCCCTTGAGTACAAAAATGCCACGAAGCTTTAGGGGTTATTCTTTGACACTCGTTTGTCTTGGTCTCCCCATATCTCTTACCTCCATGTTGAGTGCTCTAAGGCCCTTACACTCCTTCGGGTATTGTCCCATACTTCTTGGGGGAGCAGATAGGCTCATACTCTTCGCTTTACATTCCTCTCTAGTTGGGAGGGAATGGAAATTCCCTCGGCTAGTTTTTCTAGTTTTCTAGATTAGGCTAGAGTGTAGGGTGCACTCTAGACAAGAAGTTTTCACAGTACCAGCACTTATATAGTGTTGGATGGAAGCTTATGCTAAGGACCATCGTTTAAGACTAGCCAGGAGTCTGTGACACTCTGTAGAGAGAGTTGCAGAATTTAGTCTGTTTTCTGGGAAATGGGACTTGGTAGAGTGTGAGGTGCAGGTGGGTACTTCACTAGCCAACGGTTTTAGAGGTGGGGGGGACAGAGGGGTGAACGTGGCCTTCCCCACCCTGTGAGGTATGACGTCACACTCCTAGGCCTCACCGCCTAGTGACGTCACTGGACACCTCAGGGTAGGGTCGTCTGTAGTTCGTCTAGGCACCACAGCCTCGTGGTGATATTTAGGCGCGAAAGGCGGAGATTCGTATCGGCACGATAGGCTGTGCTGGCTTTGTTCTGATTGGTCAAGACAAGGTGGGGGGGAGACGGGCCTTTTCCCTAGCCCACCAAAGGCAGTCTAGAGGCGGCGACCAAGCGGCTGGATGCCCAGGGGTAGTTGTGGCGTGTCTGCCACCTCCACCCACCTTTAATCGTTGTATCATCCTTATTACTCATCACGCACGGTAATCCTGCCATCGTGGATCGTGTCGGGATCCAATTTGCGTGATCTTAGGCAAAGGAGTAAAGAAGGAACTGTGTAAGACTAGACATGTGCTCACCCATACGGCACCAGGCAAGCCTCGTGATGTATCTGGTCGTATAGCTCACATCTGATGAGTTGTCTTGTCTATAATAACTGGCAAGTGGTGGAATTGGGTAGGGCTTCTCAGTGTTCATGGGACCGTAATATTCAGGAGATTACTGGCCCCTGTTGGACTTTGAAATTCCACCTTGCCATGTCCGCCAGTTGTGCCTCCCGCCATTGTCACACCCGGTGTACGAGCGAGCCATGCTCGTGGTGTGGGTGTGAGTGCATCTTCCACCATCGTTGTGTAGGCCTGAGCCCGCCAGCCAGCCTGAGGCAACCCCATGTGCGCGCCGCACCGTTCCGTGGCCAGACACGGGGCCACGAGATGGCCACACCCTTGCCAACCCGCCTGTGGGCCACTCCAGCCACCTCGCTCGCCATCTCATCCTGGGTAGGGCGCTACGACCACCTCGCGCTACTCCATGGCCACTCCTTAGCGCCACGCTGTGGCCACTCCTTAGGGCCACACAGTGGCCACATGTCTTGGCCACCCCCTTGGGCCACGCTTGACCACATGCCCTGGTCACACCCTAGGGCCACACCTAGTCGACGCACATGGGAGCGAGCTAGGTGTTCTTCTGCAAGTGAGGCTGTGACTGGGGGAATGAAGGTAATGAGAGTGGTAATCGTGAGTACTCATTATATTGTAGTGTATGCAGTGTCTCTGGACTAATGTTAATTCCGGCACCAGCTGTGTTGTTCCATAGCGCCTGCCAGGCGAGGGAAACAGCTGAGAGGCAGCTTTCTGTAGTGATGTCAAGGTGACCGTCTGTGAGGGTGTATATTATACACAGAACCATACATGTAGATGTATATAGATATGTTGTGTGTGTAGACTGACTCGAGTATGTAAACTGGTCAGTGTAGATATTTCTACCATGTAAGTGATCGTTGAACTGTCGATTAAATATATATATCGTTCAGAGTCAAGATTAATGCCATGTTGCCGCATGTTAATTATATTTACAGAGATAGGCAGGCCAGTGTAGTAGGGTTGTCAGTGGACACCGTGAGGTCTGTATAATTATGTATAATTTCTCTAGTGATATTGTTATTATATGTAAATTTATGTGGATACATGATGGGTAAGCTATTTGATTTATGATCATTGATTAGTGTGTACTATTTCCATGAGTTTCATTTGCATGTATATTATTACGGTGTTGTGTGGTGAGTCAAAAATTGTGATTGCTGACTGATTGCATAGTGATGTCATTAGCATGTGGGGTATGCTGACAGCATCATTATGTTTGTGTGTTTGGGCAGTGTTGTTGTTTGGTATACGTTATATTACTGCCCTAGGAGCTGTGTTGATGATTTAAGGAGGTCCCTTTAATTACTCAGTGGAATTCACAGTACTTAATGAGAGAGCAAGCAATTGATTGGTTAATCTGCCTAATTAAGAGAATTAGTACCAGCTGTCAGTGTAGCGACAGTGTCTTATATTAACGTAAATTGTTTTGCTAGAGTAGTGATTCCACACAGTAGTTCCTTGCAACTGTTGCAAGATTAAAGGGGGCAGTAATATAGGTATACTTTTGTTGTTGCCAAACCGTGTGTGTCATTACTGTGTGGGTGCAGTAATATTCGTGTTGCAGAGACGCTGCAATCGTATGTGGGCTGTACATTTGTTTTGTTATGCCACTGTAAGTGTGACCTATGTAACCTGGGGTTACTTTGTGATCTTTAAGTTGTGTTGATGACTTAAGGATTCAGTGAGAGTTAATTAAGTGGTAATTAACGACATAAAGGGTTGCACATTACTTAATGAGAGAGAGAGAGCTGTTAAGGGAAATAGTGTTGAGCTTGTTGAGATATGTTTCAGGTGCAATTAATTGCCCGAGTTGACTAATTGACCACTCTAGCTAATTATGTAATTAACATTCTCATCATGAATTCCCATAGTAGGGAGGAACTGTCAAAGTCTGACAGTATTTGTGTTAACGTAATTTGTTTGAGACTAATTACCTTTCTGGGGTATAGCAATTAGTGGCTCATGATAATTAGTGGAGTAAGTTTTTGATGATTCGGTAAAGCGAGGTCATTGAGCTAGCATAACTCGTTATATTAATAATAGCCTGTCTGGTGACAGTGGATTAAGATGCTCATGTTAATTAGGGTAATTAACATCTCGTTCGTGAATTCACAGTGTTTGATAAGACCTGCTTAGGCAGTGCGGAGTGAGACGTATTTATGTATGATTATCAGTCCTGGTGACAGTTAATTAATTGCTCGGGGTTAATTAGAGTAATTAACGTTCATTTAAGTAAAAGTTTGACATAGACTGTTGAGAAGCTACCAAGATAGTGGTAGGCTTAGTTAACGTAACTCGATTGGGATTTAATTAGTTGTCCGTTTGACATTAATTAGGAATTACTCACTGAATACTTGAAAGGAGTCAAGTGTGATGTAATTTAAGAGACTTTGAGTTATTGTTAACAAGTTGACTTGTGTTAAGAGAGACAAGTGTTGGTGATTAACGTAGAGTACCATCATGTTGTTGTCTATGAGAGACAAGTGTTGGTGATTAACGTAGAGTACCATCATGTTGTTGTCTATGAGAGACAAGTGTTGGTGATTAACGTAGAGTACCATCATGTTGTTGTCTATGAGAGACAAGTGTTGGTGATTAACGTAGAGTACCATCATGTTGTTGTCTATGAGAGACAAGTGTTGGTGATTAACGTAGAGTACCATCATGTTGTTGTCTGAGGGAGACAAGTGTTGGTGATTAACGTAGAGTACCATCATATTGTTGTCTATGAGAGACAAGTGTTGGTGATTAACGTAGAGTACCATCATGTTGTTGTCTGAGGGAGACAAGTGTTGGTGATTAACGTAGAGTACCATCATGTTGTTGTCTATGAGAGACAAGTGTTGGTGATTAACGTAGAGTACCATCATGTTGTTGTCTGAGGGAGACAAGTGTTTGTGATTAACGTAGAGTACCATCATATTGTTGTCTGAGGGAGACAAGTGTTGGTGATTAACGTAGAGTACCATCATGTTGTTGTCTGAGGGAGACAAGTGTTTGTGATTAACGTAGAGTACCATCATATTGTTGTCTGAGGGAGACAAGTGTTGGTGATTAACGTAGAGTACCATCATGTTGTTGTCTGAGGGAGACAAGTGTTTGTGATTAACGTAAAGTACTTTGTTGCTGACTGCTGTGAATAGTCAATTAACGTAATTAATCACATAATCAATTTTGTAATTAAGGCAATTTCTTTTGTTTATCGTCTGGTGACGAGTAAAGTAACTTGGGGATTCCTGGAGAAGTGTCTCAGAATCCCACCTTGCCTGGCTTTGTTTACTGTTTACATTTGCAACTTCTTGCAGGGAGTTGCAAAGAATGTTCACATTAGGTTGTGATAAGGGGGGTCAGTGTTGGACTACCCGCCTAGTTACGTGGGTATCTCGCCTGGAAGGTTGGAGGACCCATAAGATTGTGATTATAGTATCTGTTCACCGTGAAGCCGTGACAATATTGATAGCAAGCTTGTGTCGTCAGTGGGCATCTTTTTTCAGTTAGTTCAATTAGTCAGCCCGAAGTGTCAGCAAGATGGAGACTGCTGTTATTTCTCGAGGGGGCTGTTAAATAGCTGTGTTGCAAGTGCCACTGGATGGACATTAACGTAACGATTCACTCACTGTGGTTTAAACTAGGCTTGTGAATTATTTGTTTACAATATTGCGTCGTCAGTGGGCACACCTGTGTTCAGGTTAGTTCAGTATGCGGCCGCACAGCAATGAACCGGAGTCGTTTCTATTTAGCTGTTGTTATAGTGCCATTTGATGGACATTAACGTAGCATTAATTCGATGTTGTAGTAGTTTAGTCTCTTGTAAATAAATTGTTATGTTATAGAAAACGGTCTTTGATGTCAACCTTTCAACCATTCTTTTCCACCCATGTTCTGCTTTATACGAATGTTGCAATGTGATTTTTTTAATGATGGCTGTTCTTGGGAAATTCGAATTCCAATTCATAGCACCACATCAAATACAAATATTTGATTGTGAGAACCCGTCGGTTACCGTTTATTGGTTTTAACGTCCTTTTTTATTAACTAGGAGGAACCAGCGGCCTAAGTGGACAGATTTTCACCCTTGTGGTGGAAGCCTGGCAGTTCGCTCCCGCTTTTCCTTTTTCTATTGGTCTCATGCTTAGAGTAGAAAAATCTGCAGTGTGCAGTTCTTTATGCACTCATCCTGTCTAAGCTCGATTATGGGTGCCCTGCTTACTCGTCTGCTTCTCCTTCTACTCTTCGCCATCTTGATGCTTTGCACCATACTGGGTTGCACCTCAGCTCTGGTGCCTTTCGTTCGACTCCCGTTCTCAGCTTGTATGCTGACACTAGCTTCCTATCTCTCTGGGACCGCCGTGATGGCTACTGTCTTCGCTATCTTGCGCGGTCCTTAGTTAAAGTTAAAGCACGACAGAGGCGAGAGGAACATCTTTCCTCTCGCCTCTGTCGTGCTTTAACTTTTACCCCTCCTGCAGGTCCTGTTCCTCTTCACCACCTCCCTCTTTCTGTCCGGTTATCTCCTTTACACGATTTTCTTTCCGTTCGTATTTTTAATATTTCTCCTCATGTTGTTCCATCTTTGCCCCGTGGAGAGTCCCCCATCCGCTGTTTTGTACATCCTTGACCCGCATCACTAAAACTTTTACCCCTCCTACGGTTCTAAAACGCATTTTCCTTGAGCACTTTTCTTCTCACTCCCGCTCTGTTTCCGTCTTCACCGATGGGTCTAAGTCTGCGGATGGTGTAAGCTACTCTCTTGTTTATCTTGATCGCACTTATATGTGTCGCTTACCTTCGGACACTAGCATCTTCCCAGCGGAGCTTTATCCTATTCTCCATGCTCTTCGTCTCCTGCTTTCTCGTTGTCAATCTTCCTGTGTAGTTGTTGACTCTCGTAGTGCCCTCATGGCTCTCACTCTCAGGTCCTTTAATCTGGTTCATCCAGTGGTTGTCGAGATCCAGCATTGGCTGTTTCTTGTTCTCAATAAATTTAAGTCGGTTGAGTTTTGTTGGGTTCCCAGCCATATTGGTGTGTCTTTAAATGAGCGTGCGGATGCTGCCGCCAAGGAAGCTGTCCGCTCTTGTCCCATCTCTCGTAAAGGTATTCCTTATTCCGACTTTTACCTGGTTATCTATTCCTCCATCCTTACCCGTTGACAGGCTTGTTGATCGTCTGTTACTGGTAACAAACTACATACTCTTAAAAGTTGTGTGTCCTCGTGGCCGTCCTCCTACCACCGTAACCAGCGATGGGAAACGGCTTTGGCGAGGTTGCGTATTGGCCATACTCAGCTTTACTCATGGTCACTTGATGGAGCGCCGCCCTGCTCCTTATTGTCCTAATTGCATTCTCACTCTTACGGTCGTGCCCATCTTTGTTGAATGTTCTGACTTCCGGGACGAACGTGTGTCTTGTTTTCCGACCGTCCCTGGCGGTCGCTTGTCTCTCAATAGTATTCTTGGTGACTCGGATACTTTTGATATCGTTCGTCTTATGCGTTTCTGTTCTTGTATTGGCATCCTTGATGATATTTAGCGCCCTCTGATTATTCTGCACATTTGATGGTGCTACATAGCCTTCCCGGTTTGGTGCCTTCTTTTGATAATTACTTACTTACTTGATGAATGTATTATTTTCTTTTTAAGATGAAAAACTTTAAACTAAGCTAAAAAATGTACACACAAGAAATGATTCCACATTCAGTAACCACCTACTGACTTCGCTGACTAACTGAGACCACATATAGACGGTGTTGATGATTGTGTTATTTCCTTAAAGATGAAAAACTTTAAAATAAACTGGACATGTACACACAAGAAATGATTCCTACATTCAGTAAACACTTACTGACTTGGCTGACTGACTGAGACAACATATATGATTGTCTCAGTCAATAT
Organism: Procambarus clarkii; assembly: GCF_040958095.1. NCBI lineage: Eukaryota > Metazoa > Arthropoda > Malacostraca > Decapoda > Cambaridae > Procambarus > Procambarus clarkii. The sequence continues at coordinate 1,323,856 of NC_091168.1, forward strand.
ATCTTGATATTGCTTGATGATTGTATTATTTTCTTTTTAAGATGAAAAACTTTAAACTAAACTGGAAATGTTCCCACAAGAAATGATTACCACATTCAGTAAACTCTTCCTGACTGGACTGACTGAGACAACATACAGACCGACTAGACAGATTTACTTTAAAATGGTATTTGGACGAATAAAGTATTAAGAATGGTATATATTCAGTTTTACTGTAGCGAACATAACCTCCCACATTGGGTTATTGTAGGTCTAACCCCTTAATGTCACTGTTAACATGTGAGGGGGGGGGGCTTAGGAGAGACAACCCCATGATTAGTTGATGATGGCAAATCCTTGACGCCAGGCACTGATGAGACAAATGCCACACAAGGCGCTAAACGTCTCAAGGTTGTCTTGCCCATCATCATCGGTTTCAAGGTCAGACGGTCTGAAACTGTCTGTCTAATAGAGAACATATACGGACTTGATGATCGTATTATTATTATTACTAACTTTCAAAAATGGAAAAAACTTAAAATAAGCTTGATGGTAGAAGCTAATTAAAGAACGCTAAATATCTGATTAGTTCGCTCTACCACTAAGATGATGGAAACGATCATAAGTTCTTATAACTCAGCTAGTGTTGTCTAAAGCACGGACACACGCGTGAGAGTGTAAACAGTGAGAGTGTAAACATCGTGATGTGTTGTGTGGTGAGTTTTGCCATACATGGAATATGATCTCCGTTATGATTCAGTAATGTTTGTTCTACTTCAATAAAATAAAAATATTTACCAACATTATGTTATGTTTAGCAGTTATTGAATAAAGTATTAAGAGTGGTGAATATTCTGTTTTCATTGTCCGCCTATGATAACAATAGTCGCTGTTTTTTTGCTTTTTTTTGCTGACCTAATGAGGGTTAATGGCTGGTGAAGCGAGCTGTCATCTCGCGAGAGAGAGTGTATGTCTGAACGTGTGTCGTTAACGAGCTGACAATGACACACACCACTAAATGCCTCAAGGTTGACCTGACGAAATAGTGGCAGAACCCAAATCCTTATTCTCATTCTGGTTGTACATAAAGCTGATATACGCACAGTGATAAACTGACTCAGGTTTTTTTTAAATCGTGTTGATCCTAACAAATTGAAGCTGACTATTACACTAATGTCTCAGCTGGAGAGAAGCAATGTAAATACCTGCTTCAAACTAATGTTGGATGTTACATCGGTTACTGAATACATTTTTGGATAATGTAAACCTTAGAGTGTTCCTTGAACTACAACCAAATAAATGGCTTGTACTCAGTGATAATGAACAAGCTAAATTTAAATATAATATCAAGTCTATGATTTTCACCATTATGTTACATTGTGTATTACAAGGTCTAAAACAGTCACACAGTAATAGAACGAACGAATGATGTTTGCATGTTGGTCACGTTACGTTCCGAGGTGAAAACACACACTAGCATTGATTTGATTTGATTTGTAATAATAAGAAGAATGAAGACTACCTTATAACTGTTGTTGAAGCTACTCTTAGCCTGTTACTGGGAAAGAAGGATGTTTGCATGTTGGTTACGTTACGTTAGGTAGACACACATTACATCAGCAGAGCTTATTTTCCACATTAAGTTACATTGTGTGTTACAAGGTCTAAACAGTCACACAGTAATAGAACGATGTTTGCATGATGACCCCGTTACGTTACGAAGTGTATAACACACACTAGCATTGATTTGATTTGTTATAAGAAGATTGAAGACTGGTATACGATGAGGCTTGTTACTCTTAAAAGTTATTTGGGGAAAGAACGATGTTTACACATTTAAAAATATTTGTATTATTGTCGTTGTAAATGTCTCAGTGTTTAATAAAGAATAACAATTTATATAAAATGGGTATATACCCTTAACTATTTATTTGTTCTGAATACAGAGACATGGATGCTAGTGCCAAAACCTGAGGGGTGAGAAGTAAACAGAGCATGCTAAGTGTAAGGGTAGCGGGTAGGCGGGAGCTGCCACTTCCCTTAAGAAGACACGCAAGACCCTCGTCTCGCCGCCTCCACACACCTGGTGATGAACTCCCGTACCTCAGAAGAGGAGATCTCTTGTGACTGATAAGGTGGGCTGACAGGGAACTATGAAAGCTGAGGGGGCGAGAGGGGCGGATACACACACCTCCTTCTTTACTGAGAAAAAACCTAACTAAAACATATATATGGTACTGCCCTCCCGACATCCCTATTTTTTAAACTAACGCAAATAAACAGAATGTGTGTGATCTTATCTTATTATTATTAATATTATTATTCTACTCAATGGTAAGGTGCTGGAGGGAGCGCGCGAGGGGTTATGGTGGGGGCTATTGTCGACATAACATTCCCCCCTCCAACACATTTACCTCAGTCACACGACCGCTATCAAAGGGGTAGGCCGTCTGAACACTCACTCTCTCACCCATGTGGTATGTGGTGTGCCTCAGGACCTGTGCGGTGTGACATGGGCCATGTGGTAGGTATATGGCACTCCATTCCGGTCTAGGCTGATGGGTAGGGGTGGTGAGGGGGGGGACCTCCTTTGTTTACAAAAATATTATGAGTGCTTCGATCACAGCTCAGTTGCCAGCGGGACATCCCACTGTGAACACACTCGTGTATGACACGAAATTAATGACTCCTCTTAGACCCAGTGTTGAAGACTTAGGACTAGAGGCTGAGGCGATAGCAGCGGCAGAGACTATGGAGAGAAAATTATACGTTTTTCGTAAAATATACACACTTCACTCTGCCATCTAGCCTTTCCTACATACAACAGACATATTGTTTAAAAAACACGAAAGTGTGAGGCGCACTACCACTCCCAGCCAAGGTTCCTGGGTGGTCCTCTTCTCTCCCTTCACCTCTCCCCTCACCTGCTTCACACGCCCTTCCCTAACCGTACACTTAAATAAACTCTATCTCCTGGATATGCCCCCCATGGGAGGGCCTCCCCTCTTCGCTCTCAACATTTTCTATTTCCTACATACTATATTTAATAACTATATATCTCCACATGGTTAACTCTATGTTACATACTCATACACATTCATCTTACAACTACTACTCCTGCTCACCTGTTCCTATACATACACTTTTACCTCCCACGACACAACCCCCCACGAGACAATGACCTGGCATGCCCAGCCACCCCACCGCATCCCACAAACAATCCACGCGACGACGCACGCGCACCTATGGGCACCCCCCACCCCTGAGACAACGGACGTGTGCAACACCTCTGCAGGGGCCTAATTGACTCACCTGCCCAGGTGTTGCACATGGTCAGTCTCAATTTACCCTACTATGGTTCTCCTGTAGTAATCTCGAATCTTTCCTCCCTCCGCAATAAGTTCAGCTTGCAATGTGTCTTTAGTGGTAACCTTCTTTTGCTTCTCGAGGTCGAATATGTCGTCCAATAGGATCTCCGATTTCACTTTCTGGGCCATCTCACTTGGTCTGGACATAATGTGACTATTTATTCCCAGATTTAAGAGAGTGATTTGGTCCTCAGTGCGGTTGATCCCAGCAAGGTTTAAGACGCCATCTCTAGGTCGAGGAACTGCCATAGGTCCTCCGAATAATGTTGTCAGTTTCAGCAAAAGAAGGTTACCACTAAAGAGTATCCAATACTTTTGAATAGTCTGTGTGGTCATGTGGTCAGAATACTCGACTTGCTAGTGGGTTATAAACTCCTGACAGTCTTAGGTTTAAGACCTTTCCCGGGAATGAGTTTTTCTGATTCATTCGGCTTGTTGTTTATGCAAGTTTGTCTGTACAATTGAAGCTCGAGTTTTCCTTTATAGTGAATCATTTGATGAAAATGATTTCTGAAAACGAAAATAAATAATGCAATTATTTGTATTTACAGAATGTAAATGAGGCCCTGAGAGGTTCGATTTGAACAGAGGATGTGAGCGATGCATTGCTCAAGAAAAATTTGAATGTCATCAGTTGTAAATCTTCTGTAAAATATTTATTATTCATAAACCTGCTTGTCCTCATAAACCAAGGCCAAAGTCCATTCCATGAACCCGCCAAACCCCCTGTTTATGAATGAAAAACGGTTTACACACGACTCACAACTGATGACGTCCGAACACATCCGGAACTAGTGCTTCGCTGACGACTTTTGTTGGAACCACAATGCTATTAATGCTTCACCCACGTACTGCAAATACAAATAATCCTCAATGGAACCTAAACAGCTAACTTAACCAATGCCTAACTATGCACAGTATACCAGTATATAACAATATTAATTTATCTCTGAGAAAATTCCTATTTTGAATGAACAGCATGTTAAAATTGTTGAATATGTCTTTGGGGTCGACCGCTGGACGGACGAATCGTGAGAGTTGACAGAAACGGACATACGTCATTGCCTCCTAATGAAGAAGGAAGTCTGTAGCTCATGATGAAGAAGTGGTGAGAGACTTTGTTAACAGCGTATGAAGAAGCTGTTGGAGGACGATGTTTAATGTATTCTTAGTTATTATGGTAATGACATAGGGGCGACCTGAAGCCTATTGAGTGGTCGTGTCTTTCAGGACGCTAGTGTGTGTAAATCCTTTAAGTGAATAAATTGGGCAGGTGTTTCTGTGTGGCACCTGTTACACGACTTCTCACGCTTAAGTCAAAACGGGCAGGTGCACGTCCAAGAGAAATTTATACACGACCGGGAAGAGCGCTATATTTGGGCGTCATTGGACAGGCGTTGTCGCGACATCCTTTTATGGTATGAGACCAGTATTCTGTCATGTAGAGCTTGTTATAGTTAGATCATGTGCCCAGCGATTTAATAGGACGTTTGTGAATGTAGGTTAGAGAGTTTATGAAAATAATGAGACAATGTGAGGAGTTTTCGATGATTTGTTATTATGGAGGTGGGAGCGACATATGATCACTCAGACGAGTGCAGTGTACGACTGAGGGGAGGAAGCCTAACTGGGTGGACTCGTCCATTGTGGGGGAGCACACTTTTAGTGCAGATGCGGCAGTTGGACATTGTAGGATGAAATTTAGTTTATATTATTTGTTTGATAGAAGAACATGTAATTATTATATTTTAATGGAATTACAGGGTTTGTGTATGGTAAAGTTCGTGTATGGGGAACTTCGTGTATGAGCTTCAAGTCTGGTGAGGTTCGTATCTGGTGAAGTTCATATGGTGCATCTTCAAGTGTATAGTGGAACTTCAATGGTATAGGAGAACTACGTGTATAGTGAAGCCTATGTAGAGGATCTTCAGGTATATGGTGGAACTTCAAGTAGCAGTGGTACTTGGTGGACGTGTTTGGTCATTGTTAGACGCAGTAGTAATATTGAAGAGACTGTAGATGTTCACACTTAATTTGAGGACCCATTGATGGATAGTGCTAGTAGTGGGCCTCAGGACCCAATACATAGAATTATATGGAAATAATTATTGTTTGAGGGAGTTCATGAATTCATGTTATGAATGGCGCAGTGTAAGGTGAGAACGTTAATATTTTCCAGTTTCAGTTAATTTATATGCAAGTTGCCTAACCCTGACGTCGAGGAGGCAGGAGGTTGCGGGCGAAGATTAAGCAGCAGCCTAGCATAGTTTACTTGGTGGATCACTGATATTATATAGGCGTGAAGCTAGTTTGTTGGACCTGATGATACTATGCTGGTATTTTTCGTTCTTCGTATTATTGTAATAAATGTTTGTCTGTAGACAACTTGTTCTGCATTTGTCCTTATGAGAATTTCTAGAATGAGAGAGAGAGAAATAACTGTGGCCGGTCGACAGGGTGCATGTGGTGTGCAGCAGGAATAATATCGTAAAGGGGAACTAGAAAGAGGTCATCCCAAAGTAAGGAGAGAGAAGGTAAGTCATGTCGGCTCCGTGGGGTGTGTACTCGTGATAATAGGCTGAGCCGATTCCCCAAACAGTATGACGGTGAGCCCCTTTCTCCATAGTTTAGATCACTTAAGGGTGACTCTCCAGTGTGTATTCACCTAGCTGTGATTGCGGGGGGTTGAACTTTGCTCTTTTGGCCCGCCTCTCAACTGTCAATCAACTGTTACTAACTACTAACTAACTACTTTCCCCCCAACACACACATCCAGGAAGCAGCTCCATAACAGCTGCCTAACTCCAAGGTACCTATTTACTGCTAGGTAACAGGGGCATTCAGGGTAAAAAACTTTGCCAATTAGTTTCTGCCTTGTCCGGGAATCGAGCCCAGGCTACAGAATTATGAGTCCTGTGCACTGCCCACTCATCTACTAGACCCTATCTGGTAGCTGAGTAGTGTGTGTCTGGGAGTGTGTGTTCCATTGGTGGTGGTGTTAGTAGTAAGCATTTGTGGGTTTATTAATATTTTTACCGGGGGTCTCTGATAAAAGTAAGGGCACCCCTGATAATAGTCAGACATTGTTCCAAGTTAGGAAGGGGTTGCTATGTAAAGTTGGGTGTTAGAAAATTAAGAGTATAGGAGGTGTGTGGGTTTGATTATTAGAGGGAAAAGAGAGGGCGCAAAATTGTGTTTTGGCCACGAGCGGCAGACATTTCCAATGCATGTTTGAGCCTACCTGAGGGTGATCGGCGAGGTACTTCATTTTGTAAGCCAGTTGTTTGGGTGTGTAGTGCAGGGCGTTGATGTAGGAGCCAGGAGGCATCAGGGCGCTGTAGTTGGCCGCCCCAAGCACCACCGGAATTAGTGGATAGTAAAGAAGGTTGTACAGCTTCTCCGTTACATAGTCCGTACATAAGGCGTTTTCAAACGCCATATAAAACAGGTAACTGTCGCCAGCCATCCTCATGCAGGGATCCGTTGCAGGTTTGTATGCGTGCTCAGCATATCGAGAACTTCCACACTTATGGCCGCCGCATCTGCCATACACATCGACCCGGGCGTATTTCTTCAAAGTTCGGATATATTGTAACCTTCCACTGTTGTCCTTACAGTTGGAAACGAACGCCACGGCCAGTTTCCTCCTGGTTTTGTTAGGAAACAGTACTGGATCTTGACGCCATGATGGAGGCAGGAAGGATGCGTCCCCACGCCTAACAATAAACCCGTGGAGCACTAGGATGTCTGAGTCTCTCCGGTGGTGCATCGTGCGATTGAAGAACCCATCTAGCAACTTATAATTCGTATGGAAGAGGACGTTAGACTGTAAATGTGTTTCTGGCTCAAACATAACCCAGGGCTGAGAAGGGTCGCGTGGACCTAGGTCCACCAGCACCTTCTCTCTACTTGCCACACTCCGTAAGTGTATCAATACCACGTCTGCCGTCGACACCTGACAAGAGGTGGGAAAATCAGTTAAAATTTAATATTTTGGTCATATAAATAGGCAATTGTATCCATTCACATGATAACAAAAGTAAATATATCAAGCGAGTTATTAAGAGACTAGATAAACCTCTTATATGCACAATTCTCCGTGTTATGTTTCTTAAAGGCTCAGGAAGAATGTTCCCTGTGATGCTGCTGACTGCTGAACATAGAGCAGCCTTCTTGCTGCTGAATATAGAGCTGCCTGCTGACTGCTGAACATAGAGCAGCCTGCTGACTGCTGAATATAGAGCAACCTGCTGAACTGTCATGATCCCAGGCAGCCGAAAAACGAGTCTCCCCTTTGAGAATTATTCTATCAAGCCTGACCTGACTAGAAGGTCAAGGAAATATAGAGGTGAAGACACAGATGTAAAATAGTTGGTTGGATTTGATAAACAATTTGAGATTATGGGCAGTGATAAGAAATTAGATAAGTGACTGGTTATGAGATGTGGATAATTTGCTGGAGGTGTGAGGCTCACTTAGAGAGGAGCTTAAGTCACTTTAGTACCAAACATCGCAAGGGGAAGCTGTGCTTCGTTTGGGCTCCCGTCAGAAAGAAACCCCTGTGATATACCTTCAAGAGGAAGGAAGTGTGCAGATGTTCCAGCTGTGGAATTGTTACGGCCCTCTCGGGACGCAACGGGGTTCTTACTCTGATGTAGTTAGAGGAAGATATATATCCGGCCCCAAGCCAGTAGAGGCTATCAAGGGATGCGATCCGTGATGCAAGTAACTTAAAGGGAGTAGGGAAAGAAAGGTAAGAACTTAATATAATATAATATAACCTTCACCATTTAAATATATAAAAGTAAAACGTACACAAGGGGGAGGGGTATTAACACTTTACAAAGGGGATCAACACTGTAGTCTTCTGCTGGAGACTATAGATCCTCGAAGCTAGGTGCTGAGTCCGCGGTGCTTTCTTCGTGGCCTCAAGACGTGTCCTCTGAGAACGCCGAGTCTACCCTGGCCACAGGTCAGCCACAACACAGGTCCACTGGGGGCACCGTCGTGGAGGCCGTCAACCACACGTCCAGCAGGTCTGCTGGCAGGTACTGAGCCACCAAGGCTGGTACGGCCACTCCACGAACGATATAAGGGGTACGCCCTAGACAGGAGTCTCGTGTGATATCACCAATCACCCTCCTGTCCTCAATACCCCAGTGGATTATCGTCTCCAACCGTCGGTCCCGGGTAAATCCTTCCACTGCCACTCCACTGGCAGGCTTAACACACCACAGTGTTCTTCCGGGGGGACGACGTCACGACAGCTGCAGCAAACTTCACTGTATGGAGACTGGCTGCCTCGGGTAGACTGACTACACCTTCAACACAGTGGTCCCAGGTTGGCTCTGTAAGCAGACACGTCATTAATAACCGGGACACTAATACACCACACTCACAGGCTCAGATACAAACGCCCGACATATCCACTCCCTAGATGGCGCTGTCGTCGGAGCACCACCTCACCAGAGGTCAGGAGCGGCGGTGTTGAGCGCTGAACCAGACTGGAAACTGGTCCTCGAGGCCAGTACACGCTGTCCTCACTAGGTGTCGTCGTTCGTTTGGCGGGGGTTTCGGGAGCTGACCCACAGATGGCGTGTTTGTCACTGCTCCAGGCTCGGACGTTGGATCCGGGTTCGTAACAGGAATCGAGCTGGGTAATGTGTGGTCTCAAGTCCTGGATGGCAAGGAGAGTTTGTTAAGCCGCCCAGAGACATTATCGTGGGCCGTGGGACCGCCCTGATCAGACTCAGTCAGAGGGGAGAGTGCCCTCGACTAGACAAGCTGTGGTAAGCACGATTTAAGCCAGTTTATAGTGATTACTTGTAGTTGGTCGTGTGCCCAGCGACAGTAGCGAATGTTTATGGATAAGTTAGACATGTTTTGGTAAGGCAGGAAGCCTAAATAAGAGGACGGAGATGAGAGAGGCAGCTGGAGGGACGAGCAGCACGTCCTCTCCCATCGACTGCCTGAAGCCAACTGACTGGCAGCGGAGGACAGAGCATGGACCAGCCCAAACGGGGGAGTCAATTCTCACAGTATGTAGAGAGCAGATAGATGTTGGATTCAAACATATTGTGTGCATTATTTCGTCTATGTGTTTATAAGGAAACATTTTTATTGGAGTGTCAATGGGTTGCAGGTTTGTCTTTGGGGAAGAAGTTGCTGAGAACTTCGAAGCCAGCACAGAGGGAGTAGTTGATGAGACTCCAAGGTAGTGGAGGAGAGGACCTCGAGCTGTGAGGTGAAGCAGTAAAGAGGAGTGTCACGTGCTTCTGAAATACCAGTGGCGAAACTCCAGTTCTGTTTGAGGAAACTTCATGGTGTAGCAGCCAGGAGAGCTGTGGAGGACTCTAGTAGAAGTGGTGAAGCACCATAGTTGATCAAGGAAGACTTCATGGTGTAGCAGCCTGGAAGAGCTGCGGAGGATTCTGGTAGATAAGCCCGGAAGAACCTGAAGATGTCAGGGTAGTGAGCTTCCAGATGTGGAAGGGAAGTTCTGGTTGATTACTGGTAGGGAGTTGGTAGAGTGTTTGGTTGTCATTAGCGTGCAAGACGCAGTGAAAGGTGAGCGATTGTTTGCAATTTTTGTGCCGAGGAGTACTTATACTGAAGCATAGAGTTACAGTCGTAGGCTGGATTACCTATAGAGACATACATATGTGTTCTAGGACTGATAGGGTGATCGAATGACCATTGTTGTATATCAAGGAACATTTATACTAACATTTATGTTATGGCAGTCATACGCTGGTCTTCCTTGTACATGTTTATGTTTATATATATATATATATATATATATATATATATATATATATATATATATATATATATATATATATATATATATATATATATATATATATATATATATATATATATATATATATATAATATATATATATATATATATATATATATATATATATATATATATATATATATATATATATATATATATGACTGAAAACTCACACCCCAGAAGTGACTCGAACCCATACTCCCAGGAGCAACGCAACTGGTAACTACAGGGCGCCTTAATCCGCTTGACCATCACGGCCGGACAAAGGAAGTGATAGCCGAAGCTATTTGAACCACTTCCCCGCCGGCAACTCGGATGGTAATCTTGGGCATAGCATTTCACCAAATCACCTCATTCTTTGGGGCACACATGAGGAACACAAATGTGAACAAGCCTGAATGGTCCCCAGGACTATATGCGACTGAAAACTCACACCCCAGAAGTGACTCGAACCCATACTCCCAGGAGCAACGCAACTGGTAACTACAGGGCGCATTAATCCGCTTGACCATCACGGCCGGACAAAGGAAGTGATAGCCGAAGCTATTTGAACCACTTCCCCGCCGGCAACTCGGATGGTAATCTTGGGCATAGCATTTCACCAAATCACCTCATTCTTTGGGGCACGCGTGAGGAACACAAATGTGAACAAGCCTGAATGGTCCCCAGGACTATATGCGACTGAAAACTCACACCCCAGAAGTGACTCGAACCCATACTCCCAGGAGCAACGCAACTGGTAACTACAGGGCGCATTAATCCGCTTGACCATCACGGCCGGACAAAGGAAGTGATAGCCGAAGCTATTTGAACCACTTCCCCGCCGGCAACTCGGATGGTAATCTTGGGCATAGCATTTCACCAAATCACCTCATTCTTTGGGGCACGCGTGAGGAACACAAATGTGAACAAGCCTGAATGGTCCCCAGGACTATATGCGACTGAAAACTCACACCCCAGAAGTGACTCGAACCCATACTCCCAGGAGCAATGCAACTGGTAACTAAAGGGCGCCTTAATCCGCTTGACCATCACGTCACTTCTGGTGTGTGAGTTTTCAGTCGCATATAGTCCTGGGGACCATTCAGGCTTGTTCGCATTTGTGTTCCTCATGTGTGCCCCAAAGAATGAGGTGATTTGGTGAAATGCTATGCTCAAGATTACCATCCGAGTTGCCGGCGGGGCAGTGGTTCAAATAGCTTCGGCTATCACTTCCTTTGTCCGGCCGTGATGGTCAAGCGGATTAAGGCGCCCTGTAGTTACCAGTTGCGTTGCTCCTGGGAGTATGGGTTCGAGTCACTTCTGGGGTGTGAGTTTTCAGTCGCATATAGTCCTGGGGACCATTCAGGCTTGTTCGCATATATATATATATATATATATATATATATATATATATATATATATATATATATATATATATATATTATTAAATATGACCGAAAAAGTAAGATTAATAATTCTAACACAAATTTTCTCAATCTTTCGTACATTTCGTTTCACTGTTGGAGGTAAATCAAAAATCAATTCTCCAAAATTCATTTTTATTTCTAGTCTGACGCGACACGAGCGCGTTTCGTAAAACTTATTACATTTTCAAAGACTTTAGTTCACAAATACACAACTGAATAGAACTTACGCATCTCCGATTTTATATCTACATTTGAGTGAGGTAGAAGGGGTGATGTGGCATTAAAACAAGACAGAACAAGATGTGGTATTAATAGGGAATTAATTTCATCAACACAAGACAGAACACGAAACAATGGATATTGAATAGAAGTGTTTGTAGAAAGCCTATTGGTCCATATTTCTTGATGCTTCTATATTGGAGCGGAGTCTTGAGGTGGGTAGAATATAGTTGTGCAATAATTGGCTGTTGATTGCTGGTATTGACTTCTTGATGTGTAGTGCCTCGCAAACGTCAAGCCGCCTGCTATCGCTGTATCTATCGATGATTTCTGTGTTGTTTACTAGGATTTCTCTGGCGATGGTTTGGTTGTGGGAAGAGATTATATGTTCCTTAATGGAACCCTGTTGCTTATGCATCGTTAAACGCCTAGAAAGAGATGTTGTTGTCTTGCCTATATTCTGGGTTTTTTGGAGCTTACAGTCCCCAAGAGGGCATTTGAAGGCATAGAAGACGTTACTCTCTTTTAAAGCGTTCTGTTTTGTGTCTGGAGAGTTTCTCATGAGTAGGCTGGCCGTTTTTCTGGTTTTATAGTAAATCGTCAGTCGTATCCTCTGATTTTTGTCTGTAGGGAAAATTTTTGATTTTGAACAGATTTTTGTCTGTTCCCTACAGAGATAGGATACCACTTGATAAGCCGATGATAGAGTTCTGATGGTGTTGGAGTGCAACCTGATTGAAATAGTATAGAGTGTAGGGTTTATTATTATTATTATTATATGTGTGTTTGTATTGTGTATGTGCTTTGTCCAGTAAACATATTCAAATTTGCTGGTGTTTGCTCTAGACCTAGTGAGGCTTCCCAGGAAGTAGTAAAGAAGGAGCGAGAGAGAGAGAGAAAGAACCAAGAACCACTGTACCTTACCTCACTAAATTTAGTAATGACCTTACAGGGCAGTGGGGTGGTACCTTACCTCATTAAGGTTAGTGGTGACCTTACAGGGCAGAGGGTCGAACCTTACCTCACTAAGGTTAGTGGTGACCTTACAGGACAGGGGGATGGTACCTTACCTCACTAAGGTTAGAGGTGACCTTACAGGGCAAGGGGGGGTACCTTACCTCACTAAGGGTAGTGGTGACCTTACAGGACAGGACAAGGGGGGGGGGCTGGTACCTTACCTCAAAAAGGTAAGTGGTAAATTTGCAGGGCAGGGGGGTGGTACCTGACCTCAATAATGTCAGTGGTGACCATACAGGGCAGGGGTGGTAGTACCTTACCTTACTAAGGTTAGTGGTGACCTTACAAGGCTGGGGGTGGTACCTTACCTCACTAAGGTGAGTAGAGACCTTACAGGGCTGGGGGGTGGTACCTTACCTCACTAAGGTTAGTGGTGACCTTACAGGGCAGGGGGGTAGTACCTTACCTCATTTAGGTTAGTGGTGACCTTACAGGGCAGGAGGGTGGTACATTACCTCACTAAAGTCAGTAATGACCTTACAGGGCAGGGGAGTGGTAATTACTTCACTAAGGTTAGTGGTGACCTTGCAGGGCAGGGGGGTGGTTCCTTACCTCACTAAGGTTAGTGGTGACCTTACAGGGTAGGGGTGGTGGTACCATACCTCCCTAAGGTTAGTGGTGACCTTACAGAGCAGGGGAGTGGTACCTTGCCTCACTTAGGTTAGTGGTGACCTTACAGGGCGGGGGGGTGGTGCCTTACCTCACTAAGGTTAGTGGTGACCTTACAGGGCAGGGGGTGGTACCTTACCTCACTAAGGTTAGTGGTGACCTTACAGGGCAGGGAAGAGTACCTTACCTCACTAAGGTTAGTGGTGACCTTACAGAGTAGGGGGATGGTACCTTACCTAACTAAGGTTAGTTGAGACCTTACAGGGCGAGAGAGGGGTGGTACCTTACCTCCCTAAAGTTAGTAATGACCTTGCAGGGCAGGGAGGGTAATACTTTTCCTCACTAAGGTCAGTAATGACCTTACAAAGCAGAGGGGTTGTACCTTACCTCACTAAGGTTAGTGATGACCTTTCAGGGCACAGGTTGGTACCTTACCTCACTAAGGTTAGTGGTCACCTTACAGGGCAGGGAAGGTGGTATCTTACCTCACTAAGGTTAGTGGAGACCTGCAGGGCATGGCAGGGTGGTACCTTACGTCACTAAGATTAGTGGTGACCTTACAGGACAGGAGGATGGTACCTTACCTCACTAAGGTTAGAGGTGACCTTACAGGGCAAGGGGGGGTACCTTACCTCACTAAGGGTAGTGGTGACCTTACAGGACAGGACAAGGGGGGGGGGGTTGGAACCTTACCTCAAAAAGGTAAGTGGTAAATTTGCAGGGCAGGGGGGTGGTACCTGACCTCAATAATGTCAGTGGTGACCATACAGGGCAGGGGTGGTAGTACCTTACCTCACTAAGGTTAGTGGTGACCTTACAGGGTAAGGGTGGTACCTAACCTCACTAAGGTTAGTGGGGACCTTACAGGGCAGGGGTGGTAGTACCTTACCTCACTAAGGTTAGTGGTGACCTTACAGGGTAAGGGTGGTACCTTACCTCACTAAGGTTAGTGGGGACCTTACAGGGCAGGGGGGTGTCGTACCTTACCTCACTAAATTAAAAGTGACCTTACAGGGAAGGGGGGTGGTACCATACCTCACTAAGGTTAGTAGTGACCATACAAGGCAGGGGGGAGGTACCTTACCTCACTAAGGTTAGTGGAGACCTTACAGGGCTGGGGGGTGGTACCTAACCTCACTAAGGTTAGTGGAGACTTTACAGGGCTGGGGGGTGGTACCTTACCTCAATAAGGTTAGTGGAGACCTTACAGGGCTGGGGGGTGGTACCTTACCTCACTAAAGTTAGTGGTGACATTAAAGGGCAGCGGGGAGGGGGGGGGTGGTTCCTTACCTCACTAAGGTTATTGGTGGCCTTGCGGGGCAGGGGAGGGTGGTACCTCACCTCATTAAGGTTAGTGGTGACCTTACAGGGCAGTGTGGTGGTACCTTACCTCACTAAAGTTAGTGGTGACCTTACAAAGCAGTGGGGAGGTACCTTACCTCACTAAGGTTTGTGGTGACCTAACAGGGTAGGGGTGGTGGTACCATACCTCCCTAAGGTTAGTGGAGACCTTACAGGGCAGGGGGTAGTACCTTACCTCATTTAGGTTAGTGGTGACCTTACAGGGCAGGAGGGTGGTACCCTACCTCAGTAAGGTTAGTTGTGAAATTAGAGGGCAGGGGGGTGGTCCCTTACCTCACTAAGGTTAGTGGTGACCTTACAGGGTAGGGGTGGTGGTACCATACCTCCCTAAGGTTAGTGGAGACCTTACAGGGCAGGGGGTAGTACCTTACCTCATTTAGGTTAGTGGTGACCTTACAGGGCAGGAGGGTGGTACCCTACCTCAGTAAGGTTAGTTGTGAAATTAGAGGGCAGGGGGGTGGTCCCTTACCTCACTAAGGTTAGTGGTGACCTTACAGGGTAGGGGTGGTGGTACCATACCTCTCTAAGGTTAGTGGTGACCTTACAGGGCAGGGGAGTGGTACCTTGCCTCTCTTAGGTTAGTGGTGACCTTACAGGGTAAGGGTGGTACCTTACCTCACTAGGATGAGTAGTGACCTTACAGGGCAAGGGGGGTGGTACCTTACCTCATTAAGGTTAGTGGTGACCTTACAGGGCAGGGGGGTGTCGTACCTTACCTCACTAAATTAAAAGTTACCTTACAGGGAA
The DNA here is from genome assembly GCF_040958095.1 of Procambarus clarkii. Classification (NCBI taxonomy): domain Eukaryota; kingdom Metazoa; phylum Arthropoda; class Malacostraca; order Decapoda; family Cambaridae; genus Procambarus; species Procambarus clarkii. Next base: position 1,339,368 of record NC_091168.1, read on the forward strand.
GGGGGGGTACCATATTTCACTAAGGTTAGTAGTGACCATACAGGGCAGGGGGGAGGTACCTTACCTCACTATGGTTAGTGGAGACCTTACAAGGCTGGGGGGTGGTACCTTACCTCACTAAGGTTAGTGGAGACCTTACAGGGCTGTGGGGTGGTACCTTACCTCACTAAGGTTAGTGGTGACCTTACAGGGCAGGGGGGTAGTACCTTACCTCATTTAGGTTAGTGGTGACCTTACAGGGCAGGAGGGTGGTACATTACCTCACTAAAGTCAGTAATGACCTTACAGGGCAGGGGAGTGGTAATTACTTCACTAAGGTTAGTGGTGACCTTACAAGGCAAGGGGGTGGTACCCTACCTCACTAAGGTTAGTTGTGAAACTAGAGGGCAGGGGGGGTGGTCCCTTACCTCACTAAGGTTAGTGGTGACCTTGCAGGGCAGGGGGGTGGTTCCTTACCTCACTAAGGTTAGTGGTGACCTTACAGGGTAGGGGTGGTGGTACCATACCTTTCTAAGGTTAGTGGTGACCTTACAGGGCAGGGGAGTGGTACCTTGCCTCACTTAGGTTAGTGGTGACCTTACAGGGCAGGGGGGGTGGTGCCTTACCTCACTAAGGTTAGTGGTGACCTTACAGGGCAGGGGGTGGTACCTTACCTCACTAAGGTTAGTGGTGACCTTACAGGGCAGGGAAGAGTACCTTACCTCACTAAGGTTAGTGGTGATCTTATAGGGCAGGGAGGGGGTGGTACCTTACGTCGTTAAGGTTAGTGGTGACCTTACAGAGTAGGAGGATGGTACCTTACCTAACTAAGGTTAGTTGAGACCTTACAGGGCGAGGGAGGGGTGGTACCTTACCTCCCTAAAGTTAGTAATGACCTTGCAGGGCAGGGAGGGTGGTACTTTTCCTCACTAAGGTCAGTAATGACCTTACAAAGCAGAGGGGTGGTACCTTACCTCACTAAGGTTAATGATGACCTTTCAGGGCACGGGGTGGTACCTTACCTCACTAAGGTTAGTGGTTACCTTACAGGGCAGGGAAGGTGGTATCTTACCTCACTAAGGTTAGTGGAGACCTTGCAGGGCAGGGCAGGGTGGTACCTTACCTCACTAAGATTAGTGGTGACCTTACAGGACAGGGGGATGGTACCTTACCTCACTAAGGTTAGAGGTGACCTTACAGGGCAAGGGGGGGTACCTTACCTCACTAAGGGTAGTGGTGACCTTACTGGACAGGACAAGGGGGGGGGGTGGAACCTTACCTCAAAAAGGTAAGTGGTAAATTTGCAGGGCAGGGGGTGGTACCTGACCTCAATAATGTCAGTGGTGACCATACAGGGCAGGGGTGATAGTACCTTACCTCACTAAGGTTAGTGGTGACCTTACAGGGTAAGGGTGGTACCTTACCTCACTAAGGTTAGTGGGGACCTTACAGGGCAGGGGTGGTAGTACCTTACCTCACTAAGGTTAGTGGTGACCTTACAGGGTAAGCGTGGTACCTTACCTCACTAAGGTTAGTGGGGACCTTACAGGGCAGGGGGGTGTCGTACCTTACCTCACTAAATTAAAAGTGACCTTACAGGGAAGGGGGGTGGTACCATACCTCACTAAGGTTAGTAGTGACCATACAAGGCAGGGGGGAGGTACCTTACCTCACTAAGGTTAGTGGAGACCTTACAGGGCAGGAGGGTGGTACATTACCTCACTAAAGTCAGTAATGACCTTACAGGGCAGGGGAGTGGTAATTACCTCACTAAGGTTAGTGGTGACCTTACAAGGCAGGGGGGTGGTACCCTACCTCAGTAAGGTTAGTTGTGAAATTAGAGGGCAGGGGGGGTGGTCCCTTACCTCACTAAGGTTAGTGGTGACCTTACAGGGTAAGGGTGGTACCTTACCTCACTAAGGTTAGTGGGGACCTTACAGGGCAGGGGGGTGTCGTACCTTACCTCACTAAATTAAAAGTGACCTTACAGGGAAGGGAGTGGTACCATACCTCACTAAGGTTAGTAGTGACCATACAGGGCAGGGGGGAGGTACCTTATCTCACTAAGGTTAGTGGAGACCTTACAGGGCTGGGGGGTGGTACCTTACCTCACTAAGGTTAGTGGAGACCTTACAGGGCTGGGGGGTGGTACCTTACCTCAATAAGGTTAGTGGAGACCTTACAGGGCTGGGGGGTGGTACCTTACCTCACTAAAGTTAGAGGTGACATTAAAGGGCACCGGGGAGGGGGGGGGGTGGTTCCTTACCTCACTAAGGTTTGTGGTGACCTTACAGGGCAGGGTGGTGGTTCCTTACCTCACTAAGGTTAGTGGTGACCATACAGGGTAGGGGTGGTGGTACCATACCTCCCTAAGGTTAGTGCTGACCTTACAGGGCAGGGGGATAGTACCTTACCTCATTTAGGTTAGTGGTGACCTTACAGGGCAGGAGGGTGGTACATTACCTCACTAAAGTCAGTAATGACCTTACAGGGCAGGGGAGTGGTAATTACTTCACTAAGGTTAGTGGTGACCTTACAAGGCAAGGGGGTGGTACCCTACCTCACTAAGGTTAGTTGTGAAATTAGAGGGCAGGGGGGGTGGTCCCTTACCTCACTAAGGTTAGTGGTGACCTTGCAGGGCAGGGGGGTGGTTCCTTACCTCACTAAGGTTAGTGGTGACCTTACAGGGTAGGGGTGGTGGTACCATACCTTTCTAAGGTTAGTGGTGACCTTACAGGGCAGGGGAGTGGTACCTTGCCTCACTTAGGTTAGTGGTGACCTTACAGGGCAGGGGGGGTGGTGCCTTACCTCACTAAGGTTAGTGGTGACCTTACAGGGCAGGGGGGGTGGTACCTTACCTCACTAAGGTTAGAGGTGACCTTACAGGGCAAGGGGGGGTACCTTACCTCACTAAGGGTAGTGGTGACCTTACTGGACAGGACAAGGGGGGGGGGGTGGAACCTTACCTCAAAAAGGTAAGTGGTAAATTTGCAGGGCAGGGGGTGGTACCTGACCTCAATAATGTCAGTGGTGACCATACAGGGCAGGGGTGATAGTACCTTACCTCACTAAGGTTAGTGGTGACCTTACAGGGTAAGGGTGGTACCTTACCTCACTAAGGTTAGTGGGGACCTTACAGGGCAGGGGTGGTAGTACCTTACCTCACTAAGGTTAGTGGTGACCTTACAGGGTAAGCGTGGTACCTTACCTCACTAAGGTTAGTGGGGACCTTACAGGGCAGGGGGGTGTCGTACCTTACCTCACTAAATTAAAAGTGACCTTACAGGGAAGGGGGGTGGTACCATACCTCACTAAGGTTAGTAGTGACCATACAAGGCAGGGGGGAGGTACCTTACCTCACTAAGGTTAGTGGAGACCTTACAGGGCAGGAGGGTGGTACATTACCTCACTAAAGTCAGTAATGACCTTACAGGGCAGGGGAGTGGTAATTACCTCACTAAGGTTAGTGGTGACCTTACAAGGCAGGGGGGTGGTACCCTACCTCAGTAAGGTTAGTTGTGAAATTAGAGGGCAGGGGGGGTGGTCCCTTACCTCACTAAGGTTAGTGGTGACCTTACAGGGTAAGGGTGGTACCTTACCTCACTAAGGTTAGTGGGGACCTTACAGGGCAGGGGGGTGTCGTACCTTACCTCACTAAATTAAAAGTGACCTTACAGGGAAGGGAGTGGTACCATACCTCACTAAGGTTAGTAGTGACCATACAGGGCAGGGGGGAGGTACCTTATCTCACTAAGGTTAGTGGAGACCTTACAGGGCTGGGGGGTGGTACCTTACCTCACTAAGGTTAGTGGAGACCTTACAGGGCTGGGGGGTGGTACCTTACCTCAATAAGGTTAGTGGAGACCTTACAGGGCTGGGGGGTGGTACCTTACCTCACTAAAGTTAGAGGTGACATTAAAGGGCACCGGGGAGGGGGGGGGTGGTTCCTTACCTCACTAAGGTTTGTGGTGACCTTACAGGGCAGGGTGGTGGTTCCTTACCTCACTAAGGTTAGTGGTGACCATACAGGGTAGGGGTGGTGGTACCATACCTCCCTAAGGTTAGTGGTGACCTTACAGGGCAGGGGGATAGTACCTTACCTCATTTAGGTTAGTGGTGACCTTACAGGGCAGGAGGGTGGTACATTACCTCACTAAAGTCAGTAATGACCTTACAGGGCAGGGGAGTGGTAATTACTTCACTAAGGTTAGTGGTGACCTTACAAGGCAAGGGGGTGGTACCCTACCTCACTAAGGTTAGTTGTGAAATTAGAGGGCAGGGGGGGGTGGTCCCTTACCTCACTAAGGTTAGTGGTGACCTTGCAGGGCAGGGGGGTGGTTCCTTACCTCACTAAGGTTAGTGGTGACCTTACAGGGTAGGGGTGGTGGTACCATACCTTTCTAAGGTTAGTGGTGACCTTACAGGGCAGGGGAGTGGTACCTTGCCTCACTTAGGTTAGTGGTGACCTTACAGGGCAGGGGGGGTGGTGCCTTACCTCACTAAGGTTAGTGGTGACCTTACAGGGCAGGGGGGGTGGTACCTTACCTCACTAAGGTTAGTGGTGACCTTACAGGGCAGGGAAGAGTACCTTACCTCACTAAGGTTAGTGGTGATCTTATAGGGCAGGGAGGGGGTGGTACCTTACGTCGCGAAGGTTAGTGGTGACCTTACAGAGTAGGGGGATGGTACCTTACCTAACTAAGGTTAGTTGAGACCTTACAGGGCGAGGGAGGGGTGGTACCTTACCTCCCTAAAGTTAGTAATGACCTTGCTGGGCAGGGAGGGTGGTACTTTTCCTCACTAAGGTCAGTAATGACCTTACAAAGCAGAGGGGTGGTACCTTACCTCACTAAGGTTAGTGATGACCTTTCAGGGCACGGGGTGGTACCTTACCTCACTAAGGTTAGTGGTTACCTTACAGGGCAGGGAAGGTGGTATCATACCTCACTAAGGTTAGTGGAGACCTTGCAGGGCAGGGCAGGGTGGTACCTTACCTCACTAAGATTAGTGGTGACCTTACAGGACAGGGGGATGGTACCTTACCTCACTAAGGTTAGAGGTGACCTTACAGGGCAAGGGGGGGGGGTACCTTACCTCACTAAGGGTAGTGGTGACCTTACAGGACAGGACAAGGGGGGGGGTGGAACCTTACCTCAAAAAGGTAAGTGGTAAATTTGCAGGGCAGGGGGGTGGTACCTGACCTCAATAATGTCAGTGGTGACCATACAGGGCAGGGGTGGTAGTACCTTACCTCACTAAGGTTAGTGGTGACCTTACAGGGTAAGGGTGGTACCTTACCTCACTAAGGTTAGTGGGGACCTTACAGGGCAGGGGTGGTAGTACCTTACCTCACTAAGGTTAGTGGTCACCTTACAGGGTAAGCGTGGTACCTTACCTCACTAAGGTTAGTGGGGACCTTACAGGGCAGGGGGGTGTCGTACCTTACCTCACTAAATTAAAAGTGACCTTACAGGGAAGGGGGGTGGTACCATACCTCACTAAGGTTAGTAGTGACCATACAAGGCAGGGGGGAGGTACCTTACCTCACTAAGGTTAGTGGAGACCTTACAGGGCAGGAGGGTGGTACATTACCTCACTAAAGTCAGTAATGACCTTACAGGGCAGGGGAGTGGTAATTACCTCACTAAGGTTAGTGGTGACCTTACAAGGCAGGGGGGTGGTACCCTACCTCAGTAAGGTTAGTTGTGAAATTAGAGGGCAGGGGGGGGGTGGTCCCTTACCTCACTAAGGTTAGTGGTGACCTTACTGGGTAAGGATGGTACCTTACCTCACTAAGGTTAGTGGGGACCTTACAGGGCAGGGGGGTGTCGTACCTTACCTCACTAAATTAAAAGTGACCTTACAGGGAAGGGAGTGGTACCATACCTCACTAAGGTTAGTAGTGACCATACAGGGCAGGGGGGAGGTACCTTACCTCACTAAGGTTAGTGGAGACCTTACAGGGCTGGGGGGTGGTACCTTACCTCACTAAGGTTAGTGGAGACCTTACAGGGCTGGGGGGTGGTACCTTACCTCAATAAGGTTAATGGAGACCTTACAGGGCTGGGGGGTGGTACCTTACCTCACTAAAGTTAGTGGTGACATTAAAGGGCAGCGGGGAGGAGGCGGGGGTGGTTCCTTACCTCTCTAAGGTTTGTGGTGACCTTACAGGGCAGGGTGGTGGTTCCTTACCTCACTAAGGTTAGTGGTGACCATACAGGGTGGGGGTGGTGGTACCATACCTCCCTAAGGATAGTGGTGACCTTACAGGGCAGGGGGATAGTACCTTACCTCATTTAGGTTAGTGGTGACCTTACAGGGCAGGAGGGTGGTACATTACCTCACTAAAGTCAGTAATGACCTTACAGGGCAGGGGAGTGGTAATTACCTCACTAAGGTTAGTGGTGACCTTACAAGGCAGGGGGGTGGTACCCTACCTCAGTAAGGTTAGTTGTGAAATTAGAGGGCAGGGGGGTGGTCCCTTACCTCACTACGGTTAGTGGTGACCTTTTAGGGCAGGGGGTACCTTACTTCACTAAGGTTAGTGGTGACCTTACAGGGTAGGGGTGGTGGTACCATACCTCTCTAAGGTTAGTGGTGACCTTACAGGGCAGGGGGTGGTACCTTACCTCACTAAGGTTAGTGGTGACCTTACAGGGCAGGGAAGAGTACCTTACCTCACTAAGGTTAGTGGTGATCTTACAGGGCAGGGAGGGGGTGGTACCTTACGTCGTTAAGGATAGTGGTGACCTTACAGAGTAGGGGGATGGTACCTTACCTCACTAAGGTTAGTGGAGACCTTACAGGGCGAGGGAGGGGTGGTACCTTACCTTCCTAAAGTTAGTAATGACTTTGCAGGGCAGGAAGGGTGGTACTTTTCCTCACTAAGGTCAGTAATGACCTTACAAAGCAGAGGGGTGGTACCTTACCTCACTAAGGTTAGTGATGACCTTTCAGGGCACGGGGTGGTACCTTACCTCACTAAGTTTAGTGGTTACCTTACAGGGCAGGGAAGGTGGTATCATACCTCACTAAGGTTAGTGGAGACCTTGCAGGGCAGGGCAGGGTGGTACCTTACCTCACTAAGATTAGTGGTGACCTTACAGGGCAGGGTGGTGGTACCTTACATCAATAAAGTTAGTGGTGACCTTACAGGACAGGGGGGTAGTACCTTACCTCATTAAGGTTAGTGGTGACTTTACAGGGCAGGGAGGGTGGTACCTTACCTCACTAAGGAGAGTAATGACCTTACAGGGAAGGGGAGTGGTACCTTACCTCACTAAGGTTAGTGGTGACCTTAGAGGGCAGGGGGGGGTGCTACCTTTCCTCACTAAGGCTAGTGGTGACCTTGCAAGGCAGGGGGTGGTACCTTACCTCACTAAGGTTAGTGGGGACCTTACAGAGCAGGGTAGTGGTACCATACCTCACTACGGATAGTGGTGCCCTTACAGGGCAGGAGGGTACCTTATATCACTAAGGTTAGTGGTGATCTTACAGGGCAGGAGAGTGATACCTTACCTCAGTACGGTTAGTGGTGACCTTTTAGGGCAGGGGGTACCTTACCTCAATAAGGATAGTGGTGACCTTACAGGGTAAGGGGTGGTACCTTACCTTAAGAAGGTCAGTGGTGACCTTACATCGCAGGGGATGGTACCTTACCTCACTAAGGTTAGTGGTGGCCTTAAAGGGAAAGGGTGGGTACCTTACCTCATTAAATTAGTGGTGACCTTACAGGGCACGATTGGGGTGATAACTTACCTCACGAGGGTTAGTGGTGACCTTACAGGTCAGGGGGGGTGGTACCTTACCTCACTAAGGTTAGTGGAGACCTTATAGGGCAGTGAGGTGGTAATTTACCTCACTAAGATTAATGGTGACCTTACAGGGCAGGGGAGAATACCTTACCTCACAAAGGTTAGTGGTGACCTTACAGGACAGGGGGGGGGGTGGTACCTTACCTCACTAAAGTTAGTGGTGACCTTACAAAGCAGTGGGGTGGTACCTTACCTCAGTAAGGTTTTGTGGTGACCTTACAGGGCAGGGGGTGGTACCTTTCCTCGTTAAGGTTAGTGGTGACCTTAAAGAGTAAGGGGATGGTACCTTACCTCACTAAGGTTAGTGGAGACGTTACAGGGCAGTGTGGTGGTACCTTACCTCACTAAAGTTAGTGGTGACCTTACAAAGCAGTGGGGTGGTACCTTACCTCACTAAGGTTTGTGGTGACCTTACAGGGCAGGGGGGTGGTACCTTACCTCATTACGGTAAGTGGAGACCTTGCAGGGCAGGGGAGGGTGGTTCCATACCTCACTAAGATTAGTGGTGACCTTACAGGGCAGGGTGGTGGTACCTTACATCAATAAAGTTAGTGGTGACCTTTCAGGGCAGGGGGGGTAGTACCTTACCTCATTAAGGTTAGTGGTGACCTTACAGGGCACGAGGGTGGTACATTACCTCACTAAAGTCAGTAATGACCTTACAGGGCAGGGGAGTGGTACTCACCTCACTAAGGTTAGTGGTGACCTTACAAGGCAGGGGGGGTGGTACCCTACTTCACTAAGGTTAGTTGTGACCTTAGAGGGCAGGGGGGGGTGGTCCCTTACCTCAATAAGGTTTGTGGTGACCTTGCAGAGCAGGGGGGTGGTTCCTTACCTCACTTAGGTTAGTGGTGACCTTACAGGGTAGGGGTGGTGGTACCATACCTCACTACGGTTAGTGGTGACCTTACAGGGCAGGGGAGTGGTACCTAATCTCACTTAGGTTAGGGGTGACCTTACAGGGCAGGGGGTGGTACCTTACCTCACTAAGGTTAGTGGAGACCTTACAGGGCAGGGGGGTGGTACCTTACCTCACTAAGGTTAGTGTTGACCTTACAGGGCATGGGGTGGTACCGTACCTCACTAAGGTTAGTGGTGACCTTACAGGGCAGGGAAGAGTACCTTACCTCACTAAGGTTAGTGGTGATCTTACAGGGCAGGAGAGTGGTACCTTACCTCACTACGGTTAGTGGTGACCTTTTAGGGCAGGGGGTACCTTACTTCACTAAGGATAGTGGTGACCTTACAGGGAAAGGGTGGGTACCTTACCTCATTAAATTAGTGGTGACCTTACAGGGCACGAATGGGGTGATACCTTACCTCACAAGGGTTAGTGGTGACCTTACAGGTCAGAGGGGGGGGGTGGTACCTTACCTCACTAAGGTTAGTGGAGACCTTACAGGGCAGTGAGGTGGTACTTTACCTCACTAAGATTAAAGGTGACCTTACAGGGCAGGGGAGAGTGCCTTACCTCGCTAAGGTTAGTGGTGACCTTACAGGACAGGGGGGTGTGGTACCTTACCTCGTTAAGGTTAGTGGTGACCTTATAGGGTAAGGGGATGGTACCTTACCTCACTAAGGTTAGTGGAGACCTTACAGGGCAGAGGAGTGGTACCTTACCTCACTAAGGTTAGTGGAGACCTTACAGGGCAGAGGAGTGGTACCTTACCTCACTAAGGTTAGTGGTGACCTTACGGGACAGGGGAGAGTACCTTACTTCACTAAGGTTAGTGGTGACCTTACAGGGCAAAGGGGGGGGGGTGTTACTTTACCTCGTTAGAGTTAGTGGTGACCTTAAAGGGCAGAGGGGGGGTGGTTCCTTACCTCACTAAGGTCAGTGGTGGCCTTGCGGGGCAGGGGAGGGTGGTACCTTACCTCACTAAGGTTAGTGGTGACCTTACAGGGCAGGGGGGTGGTACATTACCTCACTAAGGTTAGTGGAGACCTTACAGGGCTGGGGGGTGGTACCCTACCTCACTAAGGTTAGTGGTGACCTTACAGGGCTGGGAGGGGGTGCATGGTACCTTACGGTGATACCTTTACTCACTAAGGTTAGTAAAGACCTTATAGGGAAAGGGGGGTGGTACCTTACCTCACTAAAGTCAGTGGTGACCTTACAGGACAGGGGAGGGGTGGTATCTTGCCTCACTGAGGTTAGTGGTGACCTTTCAGGGCAGGGGTTGTAGTACTTTATCTCACTAAAGTAGGTGGTGACCTTACAGGGCAGGGGGGGTGGTATCTTACCTCATTAAGGTTAGTGATGACCTTACAGGGCAGGGAGGGCGGTACTTTTCTTTATTAAGGTCAGTAATGACCTTACAGGGCAGAGGGGTGGTACCTTACCTCACTAAGGTTAGTGATGACCTTACAGGGTAGGTGGTGGTACCTTACCTCACTAAGGTTAGTGGTGACCTTACAGGGCAAGGGGGGTGGTACCTTACCTCATTAAGGTTAGTGGTGACCTTACAGGGCAGGGGGGTGTCGTACCTTACCTCACTAAATTAAAAGTTACCTTACAGGGAAGGGGGGGTACCATATTTCACTAAGGTTAGTAGTGACCATACAGGGCAGGGGGGAGGTACCTTACCTCACTATGGTTAGTGGAGACCTTACAAGGCTGGGGGGTGGTACCTTACCTCACTAAGGTTAGTGGAGACCTTACAGGGCTGTGGGGTGGTACCTTACCTCACTAAGGTTAGTGGTGACCTTACAGGGCAGGGGGGTAGTACCTTACCTCATTTAGGTTAGTGGTGACCTTACAGGGCAGGAGGGTGGTACATTACCTCACTAAAGTCAGTAATGACCTTACAGGGCAGGGGAGTGGTAATTACTTCACTAAGGTTAGTGGTGACCTTACAAGGCAAGGGGGTGGTACCCTACCTCACTAAGGTTAGTTGTGAAACTAGAGGGCAGGGGGGGTGGTCCCTTACCTCACTAAGGTTAGTGGTGACCTTGCAGGGCAGGGGGGTGGTTCCTTACCTCACTAAGGTTAGTGGTGACCTTACAGGGTAGGGGTGGTGGTACCATACCTTTCTAAGGTTAGTGGTGACCTTACAGGGCAGGGGAGTGGTACCTTGCCTCACTTAGGTTAGTGGTGACCTTACAGGGCAGGGGGGGTGGTGCCTTACCTCACTAAGGTTAGTGGTGACCTTACAGGGCAGGGGGTGGTACCTTACCTCACTAAGGTTAGTGGTGACCTTACAGGGCAGGGAAGAGTACCTTACCTCACTAAGGTTAGTGGTGATCTTATAGGGCAGGGAGGGGGTGGTACCTTACGTCGTTAAGGTTAGTGGTGACCTTACAGAGTAGGAGGATGGTACCTTACCTAACTAAGGTTAGTTGAGACCTTACAGGGCGAGGGAGGGGTGGTACCTTACCTCCCTAAAGTTAGTAATGACCTTGCAGGGCAGGGAGGGTGGTACTTTTCCTCACTAAGGTCAGTAATGACCTTACAAAGCAGAGGGGTGGTACCTTACCTCACTAAGGTTAATGATGACCTTTCAGGGCACGGGGTGGTACCTTACCTCACTAAGGTTAGTGGTTACCTTACAGGGCAGGGAAGGTGGTATCTTACCTCACTAAGGTTAGTGGAGACCTTGCAGGGCAGGGCAGGGTGGTACCTTACCTCACTAAGATTAGTGGTGACCTTACAGGACAGGGGGATGGTACCTTACCTCACTAAGGTTAGAGGTGACCTTACAGGGCAAGGGGGGGTACCTTACCTCACTAAGGGTAGTGGTGACCTTACTGGACAGGACAAGGGGGGGGGGTGGAACCTTACCTCAAAAAGGTAAGTGGTAAATTTGCAGGGCAGGGGGTGGTACCTGACCTCAATAATGTCAGTGGTGACCATACAGGGCAGGGGTGATAGTACCTTACCTCACTAAGGTTAGTGGTGACCTTACAGGGTAAGGGTGGTACCTTACCTCACTAAGGTTAGTGGGGACCTTACAGGGCAGGGGTGGTAGTACCTTACCTCACTAAGGTTAGTGGTGACCTTACAGGGTAAGCGTGGTACCTTACCTCACTAAGGTTAGTGGGGACCTTACAGGGCAGGGGGGTGTCGTACCTTACCTCACTAAATTAAAAGTGACCTTACAGGGAAGGGGGGTGGTACCATACCTCACTAAGGTTAGTAGTGACCATACAAGGCAGGGGGGAGGTACCTTACCTCACTAAGGTTAGTGGAGACCTTACAGGGCAGGAGGGTGGTACATTACCTCACTAAAGTCAGTAATGACCTTACAGGGCAGGGGAGTGGTAATTACCTCACTAAGGTTAGTGGTGACCTTACAAGGCAGGGGGGTGGTACCCTACCTCAGTAAGGTTAGTTGTGAAATTAGAGGGCAGGGGGGGTGGTCCCTTACCTCACTAAGGTTAGTGGTGACCTTACAGGGTAAGGGTGGTACCTTACCTCACTAAGGTTAGTGGGGACCTTACAGGGCAGGGGGGTGTCGTACCTTACCTCACTAAATTAAAAGTGACCTTACAGGGAAGGGAGTGGTACCATACCTCACTAAGGTTAGTAGTGACCATACAGGGCAGGGGGGAGGTACCTTATCTCACTAAGGTTAGTGGAGACCTTACAGGGCTGGGGGGTGGTACCTTACCTCACTAAGGTTAGTGGAGACCTTACAGGGCTGGGGGGTGGTACCTTACCTCAATAAGGTTAGTGGAGACCTTACAGGGCTGGGGGGTGGTACCTTACCTCACTAAAGTTAGAGGTGACATTAAAGGGCACCGGGGAGGGGGGGGGTGGTTCCTTACCTCACTAAGGTTTGTGGTGACCTTACAGGGCAGGGTGGTGGTTCCTTACCTCACTAAGGTTAGTGGTGACCATACAGGGTAGGGGTGGTGGTACCATACCTCCCTAAGGTTAGTGGTGACCTTACAGGGCAGGGGGATAGTACCTTACCTCATTTAGGTTAGTGGTGACCTTACAGGGCAGGAGGGTGGTACATTACCTCACTAAAGTCAGTAATGACCTTACAGGGCAGGGGAGTGGTAATTACTTCACTAAGGTTAGTGGTGACCTTACAAGGCAAGGGGGTGGTACCCTACCTCACTAAGGTTAGTTGTGAAATTAGAGGGCAGGGGGGGTGGTCCCTTACCTCACTAAGGTTAGTGGTGACCTTGCAGGGCAGGGGGGTGGTTCCTTACCTCACTAAGGTTAGTGGTGACCTTACAGGGTAGGGGTGGTGGTACCATACCTTTCTAAGGTTAGTGGTGACCTTACAGGGCAGGGGAGTGGTACCTTGCCTCACTTAGGTTAGTGGTGACCTTACAGGGCAGGGGGGGTGGTGCCTTACCTCACTAAGGTTAGTGGTGACCTTACAGGGCAGGGGGGGTGGTACCTTACCTCACTAAGGTTAGAGGTGACCTTACAGGGCAAGGGGGGGTACCTTACCTCACTAAGGGTAGTGGTGACCTTACTGGACAGGACAAGGGGGGGGGGGTGGAACCTTACCTCAAAAAGGTAAGTGGTAAATTTGCAGGGCAGGGGGTGGTACCTGACCTCAATAATGTCAGTGGTGACCATACAGGGCAGGGGTGATAGTACCTTACCTCACTAAGGTTAGTGGTGACCTTACAGGGTAAGGGTGGTACCTTACCTCACTAAGGTTAGTGGGGACCTTACAGGGCAGGGGTGGTAGTACCTTACCTCACTAAGGTTAGTGGTGACCTTACAGGGTAAGCGTGGTACCTTACCTCACTAAGGTTAGTGGGGACCTTACAGGGCAGGGGGGTGTCGTACCTTACCTCACTAAATTAAAAGTGACCTTACAGGGAAGGGGGGTGGTACCATACCTCACTAAGGTTAGTAGTGACCATACAAGGCAGGGGGGAGGTACCTTACCTCACTAAGGTTAGTGGAGACCTTACAGGGCAGGAGGGTGGTACATTACCTCACTAAAGTCAGTAATGACCTTACAGGGCAGGGGAGTGGTAATTACCTCACTAAGGTTAGTGGTGACCTTACAAGGCAGGGGGGTGGTACCCTACCTCAGTAAGGTTAGTTGTGAAATTAGAGGGCAGGGGGGGTGGTCCCTTACCTCACTAAGGTTAGTGGTGACCTTACAGGGTAAGGGTGGTACCTTACCTCACTAAGGTTAGTGGGGACCTTACAGGGCAGGGGGGTGTCGTACCTTACCTCACTAAATTAAAAGTGACCTTACAGGGAAGGGAGTGGTACCATACCTCACTAAGGTTAGTAGTGACCATACAGGGCAGGGGGGAGGTACCTTATCTCACTAAGGTTAGTGGAGACCTTACAGGGCTGGGGGGTGGTACCTTACCTCACTAAGGTTAGTGGAGACCTTACAGGGCTGGGGGGTGGTACCTTACCTCAATAAGGTTAGTGGAGACCTTACAGGGCTGGGGGGTGGTACCTTACCTCACTAAAGTTAGAGGTGACATTAAAGGGCACCGGGGAGGGGGGGGGTGGTTCCTTACCTCACTAAGGTTTGTGGTGACCTTACAGGGCAGGGTGGTGGTTCCTTACCTCACTAAGGTTAGTGGTGACCATACAGGGTAGGGGTGGTGGTACCATACCTCCCTAAGGTTAGTGGTGACCTTACAGGGCAGGGGGATAGTACCTTACCTCATTTAGGTTAGTGGTGACCTTACAGGGCAGGAGGGTGGTACATTACCTCACTAAAGTCAGTAATGACCTTACAGGGCAGGGGAGTGGTAATTACTTCACTAAGGTTAGTGGTGACCTTACAAGGCAAGGGGGTGGTACCCTACCTCACTAAGGTTAGTTGTGAAATTAGAGGGCAGGGGGGGGTGGTCCCTTACCTCACTAAGGTTAGTGGTGACCTTGCAGGGCAGGGGGGTGGTTCCTTACCTCACTAAGGTTAGTGGTGACCTTACAGGGTAGGGGTGGTGGTACCATACCTTTCTAAGGTTAGTGGTGACCTTACAGGGCAGGGGAGTGGTACCTTGCCTCACTTAGGTTAGTGGTGACCTTACAGGGCAGGGGGGGTGGTGCCTTACCTCACTAAGGTTAGTGGTGACCTTACAGGGCAGGGGGGGTGGTACCTTACCTCACTAAGGTTAGTGGTGACCTTACAGGGCAGGGAAGAGTACCTTACCTCACTAAGGTTAGTGGTGATCTTATAGGGCAGGGAGGGGGTGGTACCTTACGTCGCGAAGGTTAGTGGTGACCTTACAGAGTAGGGGGATGGTACCTTACCTAACTAAGGTTAGTTGAGACCTTACAGGGCGAGGGAGGGGTGGTACCTTACCTCCCTAAAGTTAGTAATGACCTTGCTGGGCAGGGAGGGTGGTACTTTTCCTCACTAAGGTCAGTAATGACCTTACAAAGCAGAGGGGTGGTACCTTACCTCACTAAGGTTAGTGATGACCTTTCAGGGCACGGGGTGGTACCTTACCTCACTAAGGTTAGTGGTTACCTTACAGGGCAGGGAAGGTGGTATCATACCTCACTAAGGTTAGTGGAGACCTTGCAGGGCAGGGCAGGGTGGTACCTTACCTCACTAAGATTAGTGGTGACCTTACAGGACAGGGGGATGGTACCTTACCTCACTAAGGTTAGAGGTGACCTTACAGGGCAAGGGGGGGGTACCTTACCTCACTAAGGGTAGTGGTGACCTTACAGGACAGGACAAGGGGGGGGTGGAACCTTACCTCAAAAAGGTAAGTGGTAAATTTGCAGGGCAGGGGGGTGGTACCTGACCTCAATAATGTCAGTGGTGACCATACAGGGCAGGGGTGGTAGTACCTTACCTCACTAAGGTTAGTGGTGACCTTACAGGGTAAGGGTGGTACCTTACCTCACTAAGGTTAGTGGGGACCTTACAGGGCAGGGGTGGTAGTACCTTACCTCACTAAGGTTAGTGGTCACCTTACAGGGTAAGCGTGGTACCTTACCTCACTAAGGTTAGTGGGGACCTTACAGGGCAGGGGGGTGTCGTACCTTACCTCACTAAATTAAAAGTGACCTTACAGGGAAGGGGGGTGGTACCATACCTCACTAAGGTTAGTAGTGACCATACAAGGCAGGGGGGAGGTACCTTACCTCACTAAGGTTAGTGGAGACCTTACAGGGCAGGAGGGTGGTACATTACCTCACTAAAGTCAGTAATGACCTTACAGGGCAGGGGAGTGGTAATTACCTCACTAAGGTTAGTGGTGACCTTACAAGGCAGGGGGGTGGTACCCTACCTCAGTAAGGTTAGTTGTGAAATTAGAGGGCAGGGGGGGGGTGGTCCCTTACCTCACTAAGGTTAGTGGTGACCTTACTGGGTAAGGATGGTACCTTACCTCACTAAGGTTAGTGGGGACCTTACAGGGCAGGGGGGTGTCGTACCTTACCTCACTAAATTAAAAGTGACCTTACAGGGAAGGGAGTGGTACCATACCTCACTAAGGTTAGTAGTGACCATACAGGGCAGGGGGGAGGTACCTTACCTCACTAAGGTTAGTGGAGACCTTACAGGGCTGGGGGGTGGTACCTTACCTCACTAAGGTTAGTGGAGACCTTACAGGGCTGGGGGGTGGTACCTTACCTCAATAAGGTTAATGGAGACCTTATAGGGCTGGGGGGTGGTACCTTACCTCACTAAAGTTAGTGGTGACATTAAAGGGCAGCGGGGAGGAGGCGGGGGTGGTTCCTTACCTCTCTAAGGTTTGTGGTGACCTTACAGGGCAGGGTGGTGGTTCCTTACCTCACTAAGGTTAGTGGTGACCATACAGGGTGGGGGTGGTGGTACCATACCTCCCTAAGGATAGTGGTGACCTTACAGGGCAGGGGGATAGTACCTTACCTCATTTAGGTTAGTGGTGACCTTACAGGGCAGGAGGGTGGTACATTACCTCACTAAAGTCAGTAATGACCTTACAGGGCAGGGGAGTGGTAATTACCTCACTAAGGTTAGTGGTGACCTTACAAGGCAGGGGGGTGGTACCCTACCTCAGTAAGGTTAGTTGTGAAATTAGAGGGCAGGGGGGTGGTCCCTTACCTCACTACGGTTAGTGGTGACCTTTTAGGGCAGGGGGTACCTTACTTCACTAAGGTTAGTGGTGACCTTACAGGGTAGGGGTGGTGGTACCATACCTCTCTAAGGTTAGTGGTGACCTTACAGGGCAGGGGGTGGTACCTTACCTCACTAAGGTTAGTGGTGACCTTACAGGGCAGGGAAGAGTACCTTACCTCACTAAGGTTAGTGGTGATCTTACAGGGCAGGGAGGGGGTGGTACCTTACGTCGTTAAGGATAGTGGTGACCTTACAGAGTAGGGGGATGGTACCTTACCTCACTAAGGTTAGTGGAGACCTTACAGGGCGAGGGAGGGGTGGTACCTTACCTTCCTAAAGTTAGTAATGACTTTGCAGGGCAGGAAGGGTGGTACTTTTCCTCACTAAGGTCAGTAATGACCTTACAAAGCAGAGGGGTGGTACCTTACCTCACTAAGGTTAGTGATGACCTTTCAGGGCACGGGGTGGTACCTTACCTCACTAAGTTTAGTGGTTACCTTACAGGGCAGGGAAGGTGGTATCATACCTCACTAAGGTTAGTGGAGACCTTGCAGGGCAGGGCAGGGTGGTACCTTACCTCACTAAGATTAGTGGTGACCTTACAGGGCAGGGTGGTGGTACCTTACATCAATAAAGTTAGTGGTGACCTTACAGGACAGGGGGGTAGTACCTTACCTCATTAAGGTTAGTGGTGACTTTACAGGGCAGGGAGGGTGGTACCTTACCTCACTAAGGAGAGTAATGACCTTACAGGGAAGGGGAGTGGTACCTTACCTCACTAAGGTTAGTGGTGACCTTAGAGGGCAGGGGGGGGTGCTACCTTTCCTCACTAAGGCTAGTGGTGACCTTGCAAGGCAGGGGGTGGTACCTTACCTCACTAAGGTTAGTGGGGACCTTACAGAGCAGGGTAGTGGTACCATACCTCACTACGGATAGTGGTGCCCTTACAGGGCAGGAGGGTACCTTATATCACTAAGGTTAGTGGTGATCTTACAGGGCAGGAGAGTGATACCTTACCTCAGTACGGTTAGTGGTGACCTTTTAGGGCAGGGGGTACCTTACCTCAATAAGGATAGTGGTGACCTTACAGGGTAAGGGGTGGTACCTTACCTTAAGAAGGTCAGTGGTGACCTTACATCGCAGGGGATGGTACCTTACCTCACTAAGGTTAGTGGTGGCCTTAAAGGGAAAGGGTGGGTACCTTACCTCATTAAATTAGTGGTGACCTTACAGGGCACGATTGGGGTGATAACTTACCTCACGAGGGTTAGTGGTGACCTTACAGGTCAGGGGGGGTGGTACCTTACCTCACTAAGGTTAGTGGAGACCTTATAGGGCAGTGAGGTGGTAATTTACCTCACTAAGATTAATGGTGACCTTACAGGGCAGGGGAGAATACCTTACCTCACAAAGGTTAGTGGTGACCTTACAGGACAGGGGGGGGGTGGTACCTTACCTCACTAAAGTTAGTGGTGACCTTACAAAGCAGTGGGGTGGTACCTTACCTCAGTAAGGTTTTGTGGTGACCTTACAGGGCAGGGGGTGGTACCTTTCCTCGTTAAGGTTAGTGGTGACCTTAAAGAGTAAGGGGATGGTACCTTACCTCACTAAGGTTAGTGGAGACGTTACAGGGCAGTGTGGTGGTACCTTACCTCACTAAAGTTAGTGGTGACCTTACAAAGCAGTGGGGTGGTACCTTACCTCACTAAGGTTTGTGGTGACCTTACAGGGCAGGGGGGTGGTACCTTACCTCATTACGGTAAGTGGAGACCTTGCAGGGCAGGGGAGGGTGGTTCCATACCTCACTAAGATTAGTGGTGACCTTACAGGGCAGGGTGGTGGTACCTTACATCAATAAAGTTAGTGGTGACCTTTCAGGGCAGGGGGGGTAGTACCTTACCTCATTAAGGTTAGTGGTGACCTTACAGGGCACGAGGGTGGTACATTACCTCACTAAAGTCAGTAATGACCTTACAGGGCAGGGGAGTGGTACTCACCTCACTAAGGTTAGTGGTGACCTTACAAGGCAGGGGGGGTGGTACCCTACTTCACTAAGGTTAGTTGTGACCTTAGAGGGCAGGGGGGGGTGGTCCCTTACCTCAATAAGGTTTGTGGTGACCTTGCAGAGCAGGGGGGTGGTTCCTTACCTCACTTAGGTTAGTGGTGACCTTACAGGGTAGGGGTGGTGGTACCATACCTCACTAAGGTTAGTGGTGACCTTACAGGGCAGGGGAGTGGTACCTAATCTCACTTAGGTTAGGGGTGACCTTACAGGGCAGGGGGTGGTACCTTACCTCACTAAGGTTAGTGGAGACCTTACAGGGCAGGGGGGTGGTACCTTACCTCACTAAGGTTAGTGTTGACCTTACAGGGCATGGGGTGGTACCGTACCTCACTAAGGTTAGTGGTGACCTTACAGGGCAGGGAAGAGTACCTTACCTCACTAAGGTTAGTGGTGATCTTACAGGGCAGGAGAGTGGTACCTTACCTCACTACGGTTAGTGGTGACCTTTTAGGGCAGGGGGTACCTTACTTCACTAAGGATAGTGGTGACCTTACAGGGAAAGGGTGGGTACCTTACCTCATTAAATTAGTGGTGACCTTACAGGGCACGAATGGGGTGATACCTTACCTCACAAGGGTTAGTGGTGACCTTACAGGTCAGAGGGGGGGGGTGGTACCTTACCTCACTAAGGTTAGTGGAGACCTTACAGGGCAGTGAGGTGGTACTTTACCTCACTAAGATTAAAGGTGACCTTACAGGGCAGGGGAGAGTGCCTTACCTCGCTAAGGTTAGTGGTGACCTTACAGGACAGGGGGGTGTGGTACCTTACCTCGTTAAGGTTAGTGGTGACCTTATAGGGTAAGGGGATGGTACCTTACCTCACTAAGGTTAGTGGAGACCTTACAGGGCAGAGGAGTGGTACCTTACCTCACTAAGGTTAGTGGAGACCTTACAGGGCAGAGGAGTGGTACCTTACCTCACTAAGGTTAGTGGTGACCTTACGGGACAGGGGAGAGTACCTTACTTCACTAAGGTTAGTGGTGACCTTACAGGGCAAAGGGGGGGGGGTGTTACTTTACCTCGTTAGAGTTAGTGGTGACCTTAAAGGGCAGAGGGGGGGTGGTTCCTTACCTCACTAAGGTCAGTGGTGGCCTTGCGGGGCAGGGGAGGGTGGTACCTTACCTCACTAAGGTTAGTGGTGACCTTACAGGGCAGGGGGGTGGTACATTACCTCACTAAGGTTAGTGGAGACCTTACAGGGCTGGGGGGTGGTACCCTACCTCACTAAGGTTAGTGGTGACCTTACAGGGCTGGGAGGGGGTGCATGGTACCTTACGGTGATACCTTTACTCACTAAGGTTAGTAAAGACCTTATAGGGAAAGGGGGGTGGTACCTTACCTCACTAAAGTCAGTGGTGACCTTACAGGACAGGGGAGGGGTGGTATCTTGCCTCACTGAGGTTAGTGGTGACCTTTCAGGGCAGGGGTTGTAGTACTTTATCTCACTAAAGTAGGTGGTGACCTTACAGGGCAGGGGGGGTGGTATCTTACCTCATTAAGGTTAGTGATGACCTTACAGGGCAGGGAGGGCGGTACTTTTCTTTATTAAGGTCAGTAATGACCTTACAGGGCAGAGGGGTGGTACCTTACCTCACTAAGGTTAGTGATGACCTTACAGGGTAGGTGGTGGTACCTTACCTCACTAAGGTTAGTGGTGACCTTACAGGGCAGGGAAAGGGGTACCTTACCTCAATAAAGTTAGTGGTGACCTTACAAGGCAGGGGGTAGTACCTTACCTCATTAAGGTTAGTGGTAATCTTATAGGGCAGGAGCGTGGTACCTTACCTCACTACGGTTAGTGGTGACCTTTTAGGGAAGGGGTGGTACCTTACCTCACTAAGGTTAGTGGTGATCTTACAGGGTAGGGGGTGTTACCTTACCTCACTAAGGTTAGTGGTGACCTTACAGGGCAGGGTAGTGGTACCTTACCTCACTACGGTTAGTGGTGACTTTACAGAGCAGGAGGGTACCTTACCTCAATAAGGTTAGTGGTGATCTTACAGGGCAGGAGAGTGGTACCTTACCTCACTACGGTTAGTGGTGACGTTTTAGTGCAGGGGGTACCTTACTTCACTAAGGATAGTGGTGACCTTACAGAGTAAGGGGTGGTACCTTACCTTAAGAAGGTCAGTAGTGACCTTACATCGCAGGGGATGGTACCTTACCTCACTAAGGTTAGTGGTGGCCTTACAGGGAAAGGGTGGGTACCTTACCTCATTAAATTAGTGGTGACCTTACAGGGCACGAATGGGGTGATACCTTACCTCACTACGGTTAGTGGTGACCTTACAGGGCAGGGGGGTACCTTACCTCACTAAGGTTAGTGGTGATCTTACAGGGCAGGAGAGTGGTACCTTACCTCACTACGGTTAGTGGTGACCTTTTAGGGCAGGGGGTACCTTACTTCACTAAGGATAGTGGTGACCTTACAGGGTAAGGGGTGGTACCTTACCTTAAATTAAGAAGGTCAGTAGTGACCTTACATCGCAGGGGATGGTACCTTACCTCACTAAGGATAGTGGTGGCCTTACAGGGAAAGGGTGGGTACCTTACCTCATTAAATTAGTGGTGACCTTACAGGGCACGAATGGGGTGATACCTTACCTCACAAGGGTTAGTGGTGACCTTACAGGTCAGAGGGGGGGGGGGGTGGTACCTTACCTCACTAAGGTTAGTGGAGACCTTACAGGGCAGTGAGGTGGTACTTTACCTCACTAAGATTAAAGGTGACCTTACAGGGCAGGGGAGAGTGCCTTACCTCACTAAGGTTAGTGGTGACCTTACAGGACAGGGGGGTGTGGTACCTTACCTCGTTAAGGTTAGTGGTGACCTTATAGGGTAAGGGGATGGTACCTTACCTCACTAAGGTTAGTGGAGACCTTACAGGGCAGAGGGGTGGTACCTTACCTCACTAAGGTTAGTGGTGACCTTACGGGACAGGGGAGAGTACCTTACTTCACTAAGGTTAGTGGTGACCTTACAGGGCAATGGGGGGGGGGGTGTTACTTTACCTCGTTAGAGTTAGTGGTGACCTTAAAGGGCAGAGGGGGGGGTGGTTCCTTACCTCACTAAGGTCAGTGGTGGCCTTGCGGGGCAGGGGAGGGTGGTACCTTACCTCACTAAGGTTAGTGGTGACCTTACAGGGCAGGGGGGTGGTACCTTACCTCACTAAGGTTAGTGGAGACCTTACAGGGCTGGGGGTGGTACCCTACCTTACTAAGGTTAGTAATGACCTTACAGGGCAGGGAGGGGGTGGTACCTTACGGTGATACCTTTATTCACTAAGGTTAGTAAAGACCTTATAGGGAAAGGGGGGTGGTACCTTACCTCACTAAAGTCAGTGGTGACCTTACAGGACAGGGGAGGGGTGGTATCTTGCCTCACTGAGGTTAGTGGTGACCTTTCAGGGCAGGGGTTGTAGTACTTTATCTCACTAAAGTAGGTGGTGACCTTACAGGGCAGGGGGGGGTGATATCTTACCTCATTAAGGTTAGTGATGACCTTACAGGGCAGGGAGGGCGGTACTTTTCCTTATTAAGGTCAGTAACGACCTTACAGGGCAAAGGGATGGTACCTTACCTCACTAAGGTTAGTGATGACCTTACAGGGCAGGTGGTGTTACCTTACCTCACTAAGGTTAGTGGTGACCTTACAGGGCAGGGAAAGGTGTACCTTACCTCAATAAAGTTAGTGGTGACCTTACAAGGCAGGGGGGTTGTACCTTATCTCACTAAGGTTAGTGGTGACCTTACATTGCACGTGGGTGGTACTTTACCTCATTAAGGTTAGTGGAGACCTTCAAGGGCAGGGGAAGGTGGTACCTTACCTCACTAAGGTGAGTAGTGACCTTACAGGGCAGGTGGGTACCGTACCTCACTTAGGTTAGTGGTGACCTTACAGGGGCAGGGAGAGGTACCTTACCTCACTAAGGTTAGTGGTGACCTTAAAGGGTAGGGGTGGTACCTTATCTCACTAAGGGTAGTGGAGACCTTACAGGGCAGAGGGGTGGTATCTTACCTCACTAAAGTTAGTTGTGCCCTTACAGGGCAAGAGGGGGGGACGTTCCATACCTTACTAAGGTACTAAGGTTAGTGGTGACCATTCAGGGCCTGGTAGGGTGGTACCTTACCTCACTAAGGTTAGTGGTGAACTTACAGGGCAGGGTGGTGGTACCTTACCCTAATAAAGTTAGTAATGACCTTACAGGGCAGTGGGGTGGTACCTTACCTCATTAAGGTTAGTGGTGACCTTACAAGGCAGGGGGGGTTGTACCTTACCTCAGTAAGGTTATTGGTGACCTTACAGGGCAAGGGGGTGGTGCCTCACCTCACTAAGGTTAGTGGTGACCTTACAGGACAGGGCAAGGGGGAATACCTCACTAAGGTTAGTGGTGACCTTGCGGGGCAGGGGGTGGTACCTTTCCTCAATAACGTTAGTGGTGACCCTACAGGGCAGGGGTGGTGGTACCTTACCTCACTAAGGTTAGTGGTGACCTTACAGGGTAGCGGGTGGTACCTTACCTCACTAGGATGAGTAGTGACCTTACAGGGCAAGGGGGGTGGTACCTTACCTCATTAAGGTTAGTGGTCACCTTACAAGGCAGGGGGGGGGTTTACCTTACCTCAATAAGGTTATTGGTGACCTTACAGGGCAGGGGGGTGTGGTACCTAACCTAACTAACGTTAGTGGAGACCCTAAAGGCAGAAGGGTGGTACCTTACCTCAATAAGGTTAGTGGGGACCTTCCAGGGCCGGGTGTGGGACATTATCACACTAAAGTTAGTAGTGACCTTTCAGGGCAGGGGGGAAGGGGTGGTACCTCACCTCACTAAGGTTAGTGGTGACCTTACAGAGGAGGGTAGTGGTGCCTTACCTCACTAAAGTTAGTGGTGACCTTACAGGGATGGGGGTAGTACCTTACCTCATTAAGGTTAGTGGTGACCTTACAGAGCAGGAGGGTGGTACCTTACCTCACTTAAGTTAGTGGTGACCTTACAGGGCAGGGGGTGGTACCTTACCTCACTAACGTTAGTGGAGACCTTACAGGGCAGGAGGGTGGTACCTTACCTCAATAAGGTTAGTGGTGACCTTACAGGGCAGGGGGGTGGTACCTTGCCTCACTAAGGTTAGTGGTGACCTTACAGGGCAGGGGAGAGTACCTTACCTCACTAAAGTTAGTGGTGACCTTACAGGGCAGGGACGGGGTGGTACCTTACCTCGTTAAGGTTAGTGGTGACCTTACAGGGAAGGGGGATGGTACCGTACGTCACTAAGGTTAGTGGAGACATTACAGAGCAGGGGTGTTTGGTGTTTACCACACTAAGGTTAGTGGTGACCTTACAGGGCGGGGGAGGGGTGGTACCTTACCTCACTAAGGTTAGTGAAGGCTTTACAGGGCAGGGAGGGGGGTGGTACCTTACCTCACTAAAGTCAGTGGTGACCTTACAAGACAGGTGAGGGGTGGTATCTTACCTCACTAAGGTTAGTGGAGACCTTACAGGGCAGGGTTTGTAGTACTTTATCTCACTAAAGTAGGTGGTGACCTTACAGGGCAGGGGGGGGGTGGTATCTTACCTCAATAATTTTATTGATGACCTTACATGGCAGGAAGGGTGGTACTTTTCCTCATTAAGGTCAGTAATGACCTTACAGGGCAGAGAGGTGGTACCTTACCTCACTAAGGTTAGTGATGACCTTACAGGGCAGGTGGTGGTACCTTACCTCACTAAGGTTAGTGGTGACCTTACAGGGCAGGGAAAGGGGTACCTTACCTCAATAAAGTTAGTGGTGACCTTACAAGGCAGGGGGGTTGTACCTTATCTCACTAAGGTTAGTGGTGACCTTACATTGCACGTGGGTGGTACTTTACCTCATTAAGGTTAGTGGAGACCTTCAAGGGCAGGGGAAGGTGGTACCTTACCTCACTAAGGTGAGTAGTGACCTTACAGGGCAGGTGGGTACCGTACCTCACTTAGGTTAGTGGTGACCTTACAGGGGCAGGGAGAAGTACCTTACCTCACTAAGGTTAGTGGTGACCTTAAAGGGTAGGGGTGGTACCTTATCTCACTAAGGGTAGTGGAGACCTTACAGGGCAGAGGGGTGGTATCTTACCTCACTAAAGTTAGTTGTGCCCTTACAGGGCAAGAGGGGGGGGACGTTCCATACCTTACTAAGGTACTAAGGTTAGTGGTGACCATTCAGGGCCTGGTAGGGTGGTACCTTACCTCACTAAGGTTAGTGGTGAACTTACAGGGCAGGGTGGTGGTACCTTACCCTAATAAAGTTAGTAATGACCTTACAGGGCAGTGGGGTGGTACCTTACCTCATTAAGGTTAGTGGTGACCTTACAAGGCAGGGGGGGTTGTACCTTACCTCAGTAAGGTTATTGGTGACCTTACAGGGCAAGGGGGTGGTGCCTCACCTCACTAAGGTTAGTGGTGACCTTACAGGACAGGGCAAGGGGGAATACCTCACTAAGGTTAGTGGTGACCTTGCGGGGCAGGGGGTGGTACCTTTCCTCAATAACGTTAGTGGTGACCCTACAGGGCAGGGGTGGTGGTACCTTACCTCACTAAGGTTAGTGGTGACCTTACAGGGTAGCGGGTGGTACCTTACCTCACTAGGATGAGTAGTGACCTTACAGGGCAAGGGGGGTGGTACCTTACCTCATTAAGGTTAGTGGTGACCTTACAAGGCAGGGTGGGGTTTACCTTACCTCAATAAGGTTATTGGTGACCTTACAGGGCAGGGGGGTGTGGTACCTAACCTAACTAACGTTAGTGGAGACCCTAAAGGCAGAAGGGTGGTACCTTACCTCAATAAGGTTAGTGGGGACCTTCCAGGGCCGGGTGTGGGACATTATCACACTAAAGTTAGTAGTGACCTTTCAGGGCAGGGGGGAAGGGGTGGTACCTCACCTCACTAAGGTTAGTGGTGACCTTACAGAGGAGGGTAGTGGTGCCTTACCTCACTAAAGTTAGTGGTGACCTTACAGGGATGGGGGGTAGTACCTTACCTCATTAAGGTTAGTGGTGACCTTACAGAGCAGGAGGGTGGTACCTTACCTCACTTAAGTTAGTGGTGACCTTACAGGGCAGGGGGTGGTACCTTTCCTCAATAAGGTTAGTGGTGACCTTACAGGGCAGGGGGGTGGTACCTTGCCTCACTAAGGTTAGTGGTGACCTTACAGGGCAGGGGAGAGTACCTTACCTCACTAAAGTTAGTGGTGACCTTACAGGGCAGGGACGGGGTGGTACCTTACCTCGTTAAGGTTAGTGGTGACCTTACAGGGAAGGGGGATGGTACCGTACGTCACTAAGGTTAGTGGAGACATTACAGAGCAGGGGTGTTTGGTGTTTACCACACTAAGGTTAGTGGTGACCTTACAGGGCGGGGGAGGGGTGGTACCTTACCTCACTAAGGTTAGTGAAGGCTTTACAGGGCAGGGAGGGGGGTGGTACCTTACCTCACTAAAGTCAGTGGTGACCTTACAAGACAGGTGAGGGGTGGTATCTTACCTCACTAAGGTTAGTGGAGACCTTACAGGGCAGGGTTTGTAGTACTTTATCTCACTAAAGTAGGTGGTGACCTTACAGGGCAGGGGGGGGGGTGGTATCTTACCTCAATAATTTTATTGATGACCTTACATGGCAGGAAGGGTGGTACTTTTCCTCATTAAGGTCAGTAATGACCTTACAGGGCAGAGAGGTGGTACCTTACCTCACTAAGGTTAGTGATGACCTTACAGGGCAGGTGGTGGTACCTTACCTCACTAAGGTTAGTGGTGACCTTACAGGGCAGGGAAAGGGGTACCTTACCTCAATAAAGTTAGTGGTGACCTTACAAGGCAGGGGGGTTGTACCTTACCTCACTAAGGTTAGTGGTGACCTTACAGGGCAAGTGGGTGGTACTTTACCTCATTAAGGTTATTGGAGACCTTCTAGGGCAGGGGAAGGTGGTACCTTACCTCACTAAGGTCAGTAGTGATCTTACAGGGCAGGTGGGTACCGTACCTCACTTAGGTTAGTGGTGACCTTACAGGGGCAGGGAGAGGTACCTTACCTCACTAAGGTTAGTGGTGACCTTACAGGGTAAAGGTGGTAACTTATCTCACTAAGTGTAGTGGAGACTTTACAGGGCAGAGGGGTGGTATCTTACCTCAGTAAAGTTAGTTGTGACCTTACAGGGCAGGAGGGGGGGACGTTCCATACCTTACTAAGGAACTAAGGTTAGTGGTGACCTTGCAGGGCAGGGGAGGGTGGTACCTTACCTCACTAAGGTTAGTGGTGAACTTACAGGGCAGGGTGATGGTACCTTACCCTAATAAAGTTAGTAATGACCTTACAGGGCAGTGGGGTGGTACCTTACCTCATTAAGGTTAGTGGTGACATTACAAGGCAGGGGGGGTGGGGTTGTACCTTACCTCAATAAGGTTATTGGTGACCTTACAGGGCAGGGGGGTGATACCTCACCTCACTAAGGTTAGTGGTGACCTTACAGGACAGGGCAAGGGGGAGTACCTCACTAAGGTTAGTGGTGAATTTGCAGGGCAGGGGGTGGTACCTTACATCAATAAAGTTAGTGGTGACCTTCTAGGGATGGGGGGATAGTACCTTACCTCATTAAGGTTAGTGGTGACCTTACAGAGCAGGAGGGTGGTACCTTACCTCACTTAAGTTAGTGGTGACCTTACAGGGCAGGGGGTGGTACCTTACCTCACTAACGTTAGTGGAGACCTTACAGGGCAGGAGGGTGGTACCTTATCTCACTAAGGTTAGTGGTGACCTTACAGGGCAGGGGGTGGTACCTTGCCTCACTAAGGTTAGTGGTGACCTTACAGGGCAGGGGAGAGTACCTTACCTCACTAAAGTTAGTGGTGACCTTACAGGGCAGGGACTGGGTGGTACCTTACCTCGTTAAGGTTAGTGGTGAACTAACAGGGAAGGGGTATGGTACCGTACGTCACTAAGGTTAGTGGAGACATTACAGAGCAGGGGGGTTTGGTGTTTACAACAATAAGGTTAGTGGTGACCTTACAGGGCGGGGGAGGGGTGGTACCTTACCTCACTAAGGTTAGTGAAGACTTTACAGGGCAGGGAGGGGGGTGGTACCTTACCTCACTAAAGTCAGTGGTGACCTTACAAGACAGATGAGGGGTGGTATCTTACCTCACTAAGGTAAGTGGTGACCTTACAAGGCAGAGGATGTGGTACTTTACCTCACTAAAGTTAGTGGTGACCTTACAGGGCAGGGGGTTTTACCTTACCACAATAAAGGTTTTGGTGACCTTACAGGGCAGGGGAGGGGTGGTATCTTACATCATTAGGGTTAGTGGTGACCTTGCAGGGCAGGGAGGGTGGTACTTTTCCTCACTAAGGTCAGTAATGACCTTACAAAGCAGAGGGGTTGTACCTTACCTCACTAAGGTTAGTGATGACCTTTCAGGGCAGGGGGTTGTACCTTACCTCAGTAAGGTTAGTGGTTACCTTACTGGGCAGGGAACGGGGTACCTTACCTAAGTAAGGTTAGTGGAGACCTTGCAGGGCAGGGGAGGGTGGTACCTTACCTCACTAAGATTAGTGGTGACCTTACAGGGCAGGGTGGTGGTACCTTACATCAATAAAGTTAGTGGTGACCTTACAGGGCAGGGGGGTAGTACCTTACCTCATTAAGGTTAGTGGTGACTTTACAGGGCAGGGCGGGTGGTACCTTACCTCACTAAGGTTAGTGGTGACCTTGCAGGGCAGGGGGGGGGTGGTACCTTACCTCACTAAGGTTAATGGTGACCTTACAGGGCAGGGTAGTGGTACCTTACCTCACTACGGTTAATGGTGACCTTACAGGGCAGGAGGGTACCTTACCTCACTAAGGTTAGTGGTGATCTTACAGGGCAGGAGAGTGGTACCTTACCTCACTACGGTTAGTGGTGACCTTACAGGGTAAGGGGTGGTACCTTACCTTAAGAAGGTCAGTATTGACCTTACATCACAGGGGATGGTACCTTACCTCACTAAGGTTAGTGGTGGCCTTACAGGGAAAGGGTGGGTATCTTACCTCATTAAATTAGTGGTGACCTTACAGGGCACGGGGGGGGTGGTACCTTACCTCACGAGGATTAGTGGTGACCTTACAGGTCAGGGGGGTGGTACCTTACGTCACTAAGATTAGGTGAGACCTTACAGGGCAGTGAGGTGGTACTTTACCTCACTAAGGGGAATGGTGACCTTACAGGGCAGGGGAGAGTACCTTACTTCACTAAGGTTAGTAGTGACCTTACAGGGCCCGGGGGGTGGTACCTTACCTCACGAGGTTTAGTGGTGACCTTACATGTCAACGGGGGGGATGGTACCTTACCTCACTAAGGTTAGTGGAGACCTTACAGGGCAGTGACGTGGTACTTTACCTCACTAAGGTTAATGGTGACCTTACCGGGCAGGGGAGAGTACCTTACCTCACTAAGGTTAGTGGTGACCTTACAGGACAGGGGGGGTGTGGTACCTTTCCTCGTTAAGGTTAGTGGTGACTTTATAGGGTAAGGGGATGGTACCTTACCTCCCTAAGGTTAGTGGAGACCTTACAGGGCAGAGGGGTGGTACCTTACCTCACTAAGGTTAGTGGTGACCTTACAGGACAGGGGGGGTGTGGTACCTTTCCTCGTTAAGGTTAGTGGTGACTTTATAGGGTAAGGGGATGGTACCTTACCTCCCTAAGGTTAGTGGAGACCTTACAGGGCAGAGTTGTGGTACCTTACCTCACTAAGGTTAGTGGAGACTTTACAGGGCAGGGGGGTGGTATCTTACCTCACTAAGGTTAGTGGAGACTTTACAGGGGACACGGGTGATAACTTACCTCAATAAAGTTAGTGGTGGCCTTACAGGGCAGGGGGGTGGTACCTTACTTCACTAAGGTTAGTGGAGACCTTGCAGGGCAGGGTGGTGGTACATTACCTCACTAAGGTTAGTGGTGACCTTAAAGGGCAGGGTGGTGGTACCTTACTTCATTAAGGTTAGTGGTGACCTTAAAGGGCAGGGGGTGGTACCTTACCTCACTAAGGTTAGTGGTGGCCTTCCAGGGAAAAGGGGGGGGTACCTTACCTCACTATATTAGTGGTGACCTTACAGGGCAGGGGGGGGAGGTACCTTACCTCACGAGGGTTAGTGGTGACCTTACAGGGCAGGGGTGGGTACCTTACCTCACTAAAGTTAGTGGAGACCTTGCAGGGCAGGGGATGGTGGTACATTACCTCACTAAGGTTAGTGGTTACCTTAAAGGGCAGAGTGGTGGTACCTTACTTCATTAAGGTTAGTGGTGACCTTACAGGGCAGGGGGTGTTACCTTACCTCACTAAGGTTAGTGGTGACCTTGTAGGGCATGGGGGTGGTACCTTACCTCACTAAGGTTAGTGGTGACCTTACAGGGTAGGGGTGGTGGTACATTACCTCCCTAAGGTTAGTGGTGACCTTATAGGGCAGGGGAGTGGTACCTTACATCACTACGGTTAGTGGTGACCTTTCAGGGTAGGGGGTACCTTACATCACCAAGGATAGTGGTGACCTTACAGGGTAAGGGGTGTTACCTTACCTCAAGAAGGTCAATAGTGACCTTACAGGGCAGGGGATGGTACTTTACCTCACTAAGGTTAGTGGTGACCTTACAGGGAAAGGGGGGGGGGTATCTTACCTCACTAAATTAGTGGTGACCTTACAGGGCAGGGGGGGTGGTACCTTACCTTACGAGGGTTAGTGGTGACTTTACAGGGCTGGGGGAGAGTACCTTACCTCACTAAGGTTAGTGGTGACCTTACAGGACAGGGGGGGTGTGGTACCTTACCTCGTTAAGGTTAGTGGTGACCTTACAGGGGTAGGGGGATGGTACCTTACCTCACTAAGGTTAGTGGAGACCTTACAGGGCAGAGGGGTGGTACCTTACCTCTCTAAGGTTAGTGGTGACCTTACAGGGCAGGGGAGAGTACCTTACTTCGTTAAAGTTAGTGGTGACCCCACAGTGTAGGGGGATGGTGCCTTACCTCACTAAGGTTAGTGGAGACCTTACAGGGCAGCGGCGTGTTACCTTACCTTACTAATGTTAGTGGAGACTTTACAGGGCTGGCGGGTGGTAACTTACCTCACTAAAGTTAGTGGTGAACTTACAAGGCAGGGGGGGGGTGGTACTTTACCTCACTAAGGTTAGTGGAGACCTTACAGGG
Organism: Procambarus clarkii; assembly: GCF_040958095.1. Classification (NCBI taxonomy): domain Eukaryota; kingdom Metazoa; phylum Arthropoda; class Malacostraca; order Decapoda; family Cambaridae; genus Procambarus; species Procambarus clarkii. Next base: position 1,370,429 of record NC_091168.1, read on the forward strand.
CAGCAGCGTGTTACCTTACCTTACTAAGGTTAGTGGAGACTTTACAGGGCAGGGGGGTGGTAACTTACTTCACTAAAGTTAGTGGTGACCTTACAGGGCAAGGGGGTGGTACCGTACCTCACTAAGGTTAGTGGAGACCTTGCAGGGCAGGGGATGGTGGTACATTACCTCACTAAGGTTAGTGGTGACCTTATAGGGCAGGGTGGTGGTACCGTACTTCATTATGGTTAGTGGTGACCTTACAGGGTAGGAGGGTGGAACCTTACCTCACAAAGGTTAGTGGTGGTCTTACAGGACAGGGGAGGGGGTACCTTATCTCACTAAGGTTTGTGGTAACATTACAGGGCAGGGGTGTGTTACCTTACCTCACTAAGGTTAGTGGTGACTTTGTAGAACATGGGGGTGGTACCTTACCTCACTAAGGTTAGTGGTGACTTTACAGGGTTGGGGTGGTGGTACATTACCTCACTAAGGTTAGTGCCGATCTTGCAGGGCAGGAACGGTGGTACTTACCTCACTAAGGTTAGTGGTGACCTTACAGTGTTGAGGATGGTACCGGACCTCAAGAAGGTCAGTGGTGACCTTACAGGACAGAGAGGTACCTCACCTAACTAAGGTTAGTGGTGACCTTACAGGACAGGGTATTGTGGTTCCTTACCTAGTTTAGGTTAGTGGTGACCTTACAGGGTAAGGGGATGGTACCTTACCTCACTAAGGTTAGTGGAGACCTTACAGGGCAGAGGGGTGGTACCTTACCTCACTAAGGTTAGTGGTGACCTTACAAGGGCAGGGGAGAGTACCTTACTTCACTAAGGTTAGTGGTGACCTTACAGGGCAGGGGGGGTGGTACCTTACCTCACTAAGGTTAGTGGTGACCTTACAAGGGCAGGGGAGAGTACCTTACTTCACTAAGGTTAGTGGTGACCTTACAGGGCAGAGGGGTGGTACCTTACCTCACTAAGGTTAGTGGTGACCGTACAAGGGCAGGGGAGAGTACCTTACCTCACTAAGGTTAGTGGAGACCTTACAGGGCAGCGGCGTGTTACCTTACCTTACTAAGGTTAGTGGAGACTTTACAGGGCAAGGGGTTGTAACTTACCTCACTAAAGTTAGTGGTGACCTTACTAGGCAGGGGGGTGGTACCTTACCTCACTAAGGTTAGTGGAGACCTTACAGGGCCGCGGCATGTTACCTTACCTTAATAAGGTTAGTGGAGACTTTACAGTTGAGGCGGGTAATAACTTACCTCACTAAAGTTAGTGGTGACCTTACAGGGCAGGTGGGTGGTACCTTACTTCACTAAGGTTAGTGGAGACCTTGCCGGGGAGGGGATGGTGGTACATTACCTCACTAAGGTTAGTGGTGAACTTAAAGGGCAGGGTGGTGGTACCTTACTTCATTAAGGTTAGTGGTGACCTTACAGGGCAGGGGGGTACTACCTTACCTCACTAAGGTCAATAGTGACCTTACAGGGCAGGGGATGGTACCTTACCTCACTAAGGTTAGTGGTGGCCTTACAGGGAAAGGGGGGCGGTACCTTACCTCACTAAATTAGTGGTGACTTTACAGGGCAGGGTGGGGTGGTACCTAACCTCACGAGGGTTAGTGGTGACCTTACAGGGCAGGGGGGGGGTGGTACCTTACCTCACTAAGGTTAGTGGAGACCTTGCAGGGCAGGGGATGGTGGTACATTACCTCACTAAGGTTAGTGGTGACCTTAAAGGGCAGGGTGGTGGTACCTTACTTCTTTAAGGTTAGTGGTGACCTTACAGGGCAGGGAGGTGTTACATTACCTCACTAAGGTTATTGAAGACCTTACAGGACAGAGGAAGGGGTACCTTATCTCACTAAGGTTAGTGATGACCTTACAGGGCAGCGGCGTGTTACCTTACCTTTCTAAGGTTAGTGAAGACTTTACAGGGCAGGGGGGTGGTACCTTACCTCACTAAGGTTTGTGGAGACCTTACAGGGCAGGGGGGTGGTACTTTACCTCACTAAGGATAGTGGTGACCTTACAGGGCAAAGGAGTAGTACCTTACCTCACTAATGTTAGTGGTGACCTTACAGGGCAGGGGAGAGTACCTTACCTCACTAAGGTTACTTGTGAACTTACAGGACAGGGGGGTGGTACCTTACCTCGTTAATGTTAGTGGTGACCTTACAGGGTAGGGGTATGGTACCTTTCCATCACTAAGGTTAGTGGAGACTTTACAGGGCAGCGGGGTGGTACCTTTCCTCATTAAGGTTAGTGGTGACCTTACAGTGCAGGGGGGTGGTACCTTACCTCACTAAGGTTCCTGGTGACCTTACAGGGCAGGGGAGAGTACCTTACCTCACTAAGGTTAGTGGTGATCTTAGAATGTCGTTCCTTACCTCACTAAGGTTAGTGGAGACCTTGCAGGGTAGGGGGGTGGTACCTTATCCCAATAAAGTTAGTGGTGAACTTACAGCGTAGGGGTAGTAGTACTTTACCTCACTAAGGTTAGTGGAGACCTTACAGGGCAGAGGGGTGGTACCTTACCTCGTTAAAGTTAGTGGTGACCCCACAGTGTAGGGGGATGGTGCCTTACCTCACTAAGGT